>NW_021703767.1:98303822-98471980 GCF_005190385.1 Monodon monoceros | reverse complement strand
ATATATATATATATATATATATATATATATATATATATATATATATGCGATGGAATATTACTCAGCCATTAAAAAGAATGAAATAATGCCATTTGCAGCAACACGGTTGGACCTGGAGATTATCATACTAAGTGAAGTAAGTCAGACAGAGAAAGACAAATAACATATGATATCATTTATATGCGGAATCTAAAAAAAAATGATACAACTGAACTTATTTACAAAACATAAACAGACTCACAGACTTAGAAAACGAACTTATGGTTACCGGGGGGAGGGGTGTGGGGGAGGAGTAGATTGGGAGTTTGGGACTGACATATGCACACTGCTATATTTAAAATAGATAAGCAACTTATTTTGATGATGAATATGAAGGCAGGCTAAGCTGGGCTGTAGCGTAGTGTCTCAGAGGCTGCGCTCCTTCCAGAGCCCAAGGACTTAGAGCTTCCTCCACTGCCTTCCTGTTCCAACAATGCCCAAAAAAGCTGTGATGCTTTTCTTCACCCAGTGCTTTGGGGCTGTATTAGATCTCATTCACCCCCGCTTTCAGCACTACAAGGCAAAATGGGTGTTCTCCACCACTGGGCAACTTCTCTGAATTGCAAGCCCTGTGCACAACCTGAAGCCATGTAGCTGACAGGATCATGGTGCTCTGGCCTGGTGTCAGCCCTGAGCTTCTGAGGTGGGAGAGCTGAGTTCAGGACATGGGACCACCAGAGACCTCCGGGCTCCATGTAATATCAATCGGCTAGAATTCTCCCAGAGTTCTCTGTATCAACCCTAAGACCCAGCTCCACACAATGGGCAGAAAGCTCCAGTGCTGGAGGCCCCATCCCAAACAACTAGCAAGACAGGAACACAACACCACCCATTAGCAGAGAGGCTGCCTAAAATCATAATAAGGTCACAGACACCACAAAACACACCACTGGACGTGGCCCTGTCCACCGGAAAGACAAGATCCAGCCCTACCCACCAGAACACAGACACCAGTCCCCTCCACCAGGAAACCTACACAGCCACTGAACCAACCCCACACACTGGGGGAAGACACCAAAAAAGAACCGGGAAATATGAACCTGCAGCCTGTGAAAAGGAGACCCCAAACACAGTAACTTAAACAAAATGAGAAGACAGAGAAATATGCAGCAGATGAAGGAGCAAGATAAAAACCCACCAGACCAAACAAATGAAGAGGAAATAGGCAGCCAACCTGAAAAAGTATTCAGAGTAATGATAGTAAGGATGATCCAAACTCTTGAAAATAGAATGGAGAAAATAAAATAAACGCTTAACAAGGACCTAGAAGAACTAAAGAGCAAACAAACAATGATGAACAACATAATAAATGAAATTACAAATTCTCTAGAAGGAATCAATAACAGAATAACTGAGGCAGAAGAACGGATAAGTGACCTGGAAGATAAAATAGTGGAAATAACTACTACAGAGCAGAATAAAGAAAAAAAGAATGAAAAGAATTGAGGACAGTCTCAGAGACCTCTGGGGCAACATTAAATGCACCAACATTCTAATTATAGGGGATCCAGAAGAAGAAGAGAAAAAGAAAGGGTCTGAGCAAATATTTGAAGAGATTATAGTTGAAAATTCCCTAACATGGGAAAGGAAATAGCCATTCAAACCAGGAAAGGCAGAGAGTCCCAGACAGGATAAATCCAAGGAGAAACACACCAAGACACACATATTAATCAAACTATCAAAAATTAAATACAGGGCTTCCCTGGTGGCACAGTGGTTGAGAGTCCGCCTGCCGATGCAGGGGACATGGGTTCGTGCCCCGGTCCGGGAAGATCTCACATGCCGTGGAGCGGCTGGGCCCGTGAGCCATGGCCGCTGAGCCTGCACGTCCGGAGCCTGTGCTCCGTAACAGGAGAGGCCACAATAGTGAGAGGCCTGCATACCGCAAAAAAAAAAAAAAAAAATATGTAGCATGTAAACCTCATTGTTAATTGTTTTTTCTTCTTAAGTCACAGAAGTCATATGAATACAGATAATGAGTTTTTATGAGAATTAGAGCACTAACTACATTAGTTAGACCTAAAGATGACCCAGTGAAGGAACTCTGAGCTTGACAGGGTTTTTCAGTAGAAATCTTGGGAGAAATGTGTGTTCATTCTTAGCTGAAATGACGAGGTAATCAGATATATCCAATTTTTAATCATATGGCATTGTCATCTTCAGTTTCACATCAGTTTCTCCTGTTACACCCCAAAATTGCATTAGTTATATATATTTCTGATGTAATACAAAGTTTTACATTAGAAAAAAATGGTAATTTGGGGAAAATAATTACATTTCTCACTTTCCTCTTTTGAAATGTGTTCCATATTTAGCTGATAATTGTAGTTACCCGAGGAGCAATTAAAAATACTGGTCTGTTAGCACTAGTCCAAGTTTTTCTAATAAAACAGATAGGGATGTTTAGTGGTGATGGGCACCGGGATGGATGTTCTTAAAATATCCTTCTGATATTTTCTTAAAATATCAGAAATATATTTCCAAGCCATTTTGATGATGGGGAAGGCTTGGAAATACTTTTGTAAACCATCTATATTCACTGTGGCAAAGAATTCTTAGAATCATTGCAGGGGTAATTTAGAATCAAAGAAACACTCTGTTCCTGTACAAAAAATCACATTTGGTGAGACTGACATTTCTAGGTCTCTACCAACCATAACATCAGAAGAGTGGATTATAGTTAAAACCATCATCAGATTGGATTTTGGAAACATTTTCTCAACTGTGCTATCCCTGACCACTTGTAACAATTATGAATTTAAGAAAGTCACTTAGACTTTTTAGCATTTCACATTCCTCACTTGTAAAGTGGACAATAATAATAACATTGATAAAATAAAAAAACTTCTAAGAACTTTGTAGGCTGTTAATCAATATAAATATATCATATATCCTTAATTTCTTTTTCATATGAATTACCCAACTATCATTCAAAAAGCAGAATCCATCTCCCCTCAAAAGCTTTTCTAAAGCTCCCCAGTCAAAACTAAACTGTCTCTTCTCTCATAGTACTTGGCTAAATTCTCTACTCAAGTACGTCACCTCATATTTTGTGTCAAAACTATTTGTGTATGTTAGTCAGCGCCATTAGGTTTAAAGCATCTTGAGAAGCAACACCTTTTCCTTATCATTTTGGTGATCCTTGGTGTCTAGCACAGGGCCTTATATACAGTAGAACCTCAGCAAATAGTTTTTAAACTGCACTGATGAGGACATCATGCTGTGAGACCCATGAAGTGACCCTGCCTCTCCATTTTTTATTACATTGCTATCTGAGAATACCAGTGCAATTTCTTTGCTCCTTTGCCTAGTGGAAGCAGTAATAAACATTCTGAATCTATTCCTTTCCCTGTGTTTGAGCCTTCTGAGTTGTATAGCGCTATAAGGGGAAAAAATCCACACACATAATGTTCTTACAGGACTGCTATTACAACCCACTATAGCAATTTGGTAGGTAATACCCTTGAACCAAATTGTACAAATTTGTTTATTATATTTAAGAAATAATTCCAAACTATTAGCTGCTTATACACTCATTCTTAATTTCTCGTATTTTCTAAATGTCCCAAATTTATGACCCAGAAGCAATAAAAACTCTTTAATATTCATTATTTTAACTTTTGCCAAAATTTATCTTTTAAATTATAAATAGGTTTGTTATTATTACCAAAATATTTCTTTTTCTAGTTATTAAAAGAACTGTCATTTTAAATTTGAAGTTCTACTACATCAGGGACATTCACAAAAATAGGTTTTTACGTCTTATTTCTGCTCGCTGAATTTTATCTGTTAGATACTTTTTGTAGCAATACTTACAATGTATGATCACACAAAAATTCAAGAGCTCCTTTAAGTAACCAACAAGAATTGCAAATAGCCTGGAACATGGCAGCTATCAAGTCAAAAAAGGAAAACTATAATAAATTTAAGTTACAGAGCTTTGACATAGAGCCTGTTCCACTGGAGCAGTTTAGGTACAATCTAAAGACTCAGATGACTTCTTCAGTCACTATCATTAGCAGATCAATACTCTATTGCAAGAAAGAAAGATACTGTATCTGTAATAGGCATGTTTAGTTCTGCTTCCCAGTTTGCATGTATATGATCAAATTGGCACATACCCTAGTTGTTACAAACAAGTGACTTATTGGTCTTAGGGCTGGGATGCAGAATTGAGGAAAGAGAACACTGAAAAGTGCATTCAGCAGCTGGAGGAACCAGAATAAATTACAAATGGGGAGAACAGGGGATCCCAGAACCAAGCACCCAAAACAGGAGGGCAATAAAGAAAATCATTAAGAACACAAAAGGAAAATCCAGGATGACAGCTTGGCTGCAGACTAGGCAGTACTAGGTCAAATAAGTGAAGAAAAGCTTCTGGGATATCACCAGGGAAAAGAAAATTGAGACTGATAAATTATGAGACAAGTTTGGCTTTGTGGAAATCTGGCATAAGAGCAATGTCAAGCAAAGGAAATAAAAGAGCCAATTACTTGCTGAAAACAATACAAAATTCTTGAGGAAAGGAAATAAACTCGTAGAATACTGCTTGACTCAGCAATAAAATCTAAACAAAACAAAACAAAAGATATGTCTTCTCGATGATGAAAACCTCTCAACATGGAATTAACCAAAAGTGAGTTACAACTGTGTTTCAAGGTTAGAAGGAGGGGACATATGTTTGGAGGTGATGGATGATAAAAGAGAACTAAATTCTGAACTCTAATTCCTAAATAGTTTTAATATTATGGAAAATTTCTAAAACTGAAAAATTAAGAAATAGCATAATCATTTTAAAGAATAATAACGTAAATAAAGGAGTAATAACTTTAAGAAGTGCAAATGATTGTCAATGGAAAGTGGGCTAAGAGGGAACCATAGTTTTTCTTTATATGAACTACTGTTTCCTTTTTAGCACTCAGAAGAGCTTAAAAATAAATAAAATTTAAATATAAACAAACTTATCAAAATATCCAGACACATGGACACATTCAACTCATTCATGTCTGTGGACATCTGCCCTCCCAGAGCTCATGGTGCACACATTCTAATGTTATAAACACACCCCCTAAACCCAACAACAGTTATCTGTTCAGAGCTGTCTGCTATCTGGACAGAGTTATCTATCTATTTAGACCACCAGCCTCTGTGACTGTGGAGAACTTGGTTAAAAGAAACCATTAGAAATTAGGCATGGCAGAGTTTGGGATTGACATATATACACTAATATGTATAAAATAGATAACTAATAAGAACTTGCTGTGTAAAAAAAAAAACAAATTAGGCACGGCAGAGAAATCTGTCATCCAAGTTATCACTTTTATAATTTGACACTTGAATGAGGGCAATTAACCAGGACCTCCTCATAAGGTAGATGATATTATTCCCATTTTCCGGATAGCCTAGATGAGGCTGAAGAGATTAACCGATTTGCCTAAAGCCACACAGTTGGGAAAGAATAGTCAAAAAGCTCAACTGAGGTCTGGTACCAAGTTCCTGCTTTTGCCCGAACCAAGCATTCTCCTCCGTGAGGTGGAAAGACCCTTTTACTCTCACTGAGGTCTCCGGTGGTGACTGACACCAGGGATAAAACCCCACGTATTTGTAGAGCTTTACAAAGCGACATTTTGTCCTCACAGTAACCTTCAAAATGTGATAAGGAAGGCACTATTGCCTTCGAAATGAGGAAGTTGAGAAGGCTGCCCAAGTTCTCACTGCTGGTTAGAGAGAGTCAAAACTGACACAGATGTTATCCAACTCCAGGGCTGCTCATGCTGGCGAAATTGCATCCAGTGTGAGAAAAAGACCCATGGCCCTGAACTGAACCAAATATAACTTGCCCAGATAAAGCAGTAGTTTGGAATTATTATATTTGAAAAGTGCATTTGTTTCAAATTTGGATCAAGTTTTAATCTAAGCATTTTCCCTTGTCTTCCCTTGCAATAAAAGGTCAACTTCAAATTCCACTGAAGTGAATTAAGCACGTATTTCTTAGGCACTTGCACATCCAACATCCCAGTTACTCCTCTGAACAGTTCTGTGGGACCAGCATTGTCAAATGGAGGTATGGAGGGGTTAAGTGACTTTCCCTTTACATTTTCAATAAACTCATGGCATTGGGATTGCCATGGTTCATAATCTGAAGGTTTATTAGTCTATAATGTCATGTGCTTTATACACAGATCTCAGACTGCAAATGGAAAAGGAATAAATACAATGTGTTAAAGAGCTCAAGCAACTTAGATTTGTGTCCCACCAGTTTAAGACATAAACTACCTACTTCTTCAACAAGACAATGATAGACTTGTCAATCACCTGAAGTTTCTAGCTTATGTCCTTACGTAATTTATAGTAATAAATAGAGTATATACAATATGCCAGGCACAATTCCAAGAAATTTATGTCTATCAATTTACTTAGTCATTATAACAATCCTATGATATAGCTACTAATGCTTTATACAGGAAGAAACTGAGTCACAATTACAGGGGAATTACAGAATTTGCCCAGATCCTCCCAGCTAGTAATGGTAGCACCAGGATTCAGACCCAGTTTTCAGGAACAAATCCTTTAACCACTACCCTCTACTAATTTTCTATGTAGAGTGTGATAAGCACACATCAACAAAATGGCATCCTAACTGCTTTTTGTACTTCTTTTGTGTACCAGTTTCCCTTTATTGAGGTGCTTCTATGGTGCAGCTAAGGGAAACATCTTTTTTAAAAACACAGATATGAACACATAACTCAATTGTACAAAAGTAATTGAATAGCTCCACACTAACTCACTCTTTAGTATGTAAAAAAATTTCTTTCACAATCTATCCCACTCTCCCTTTGCCATGCTCCATCCCTTTGAGACGTAGTGCTACTCCATGTTCCAGGACCACCTGAAGGCAGTAGACGGTTACAGGCCCAGGGGATTGAGGATCTATTTTGTTCCATTGCTGGGCTAAGGACTTAGAGATCAGAACATAAATAGAGCTCTGAATCTAATCCCAGCTCTGCAACTTCATTTTGATTATGTTTCAAGGAAAATCACACAGCCAACCTATTTCTTCCACCAGGGCAACGGTTTGCTGTTTCTACATAATGCAATTCAAGATACTAATGATTTTTAAATAAATTTAGATTAACTTTCAAAATTAGCCAGACCCATGCAACCAGTTACAGATAAGTTTTCCTCTTGGATGTTTCCATAAAATGTATGTGTACGTCTGTGTGTGTGTGTGTGTGTGTGTGTCTGCCTGTGCATGTGTGTACACATGCGTGTTTGTGTTTGAGAGAGAGTCCAGTTACTATGGAGTACTGATTGCATTCCCAGTACCCTGCTAAGGTTTTACTCATTCTATGCCTTCACAGCAACCCAGTGAAGTAGATATCAGTGTCCCCATTTTGTAGATGAACAAAGTAAAGCTCTGAGTATCTGAGATGACAGAGAAGACAAAAATGATACATGCCAAAGGACTGAGAAATCTTGACAGTCTCTGTATTTGTATTGTACATAGATACACTGGTGATGACTAAAAGTGTCATATAATAAGTTATTAGCAACTAACAGTGAGATTTTCATTCATCTTAAAGTAAACATCTCTATCACACAATTCAAGTTTAAGAGTGTAATTTTAAGGCAGCAATACATCTAAACAGAAGGCATCTGAAGATGCTGAAGTAAGCATCTGTATTTTAGGCAGCCTTGAGATTTGCCATTAATAATTGGCAAGATGGGCTTCCCTGTTGGCGCAGTGGTTGAGAGTCCGCCTGCCGATGCAAGGGACACGGGTTCGTGCCCCGGTCCGGGAAGATCCCACGTGCCGCGGAGCGGCTGGGCCCGTGAGCCATGGCCGCTGAGCCTGCGCGTCCGGAGCCTGTGCTCCTCAACGGGAGAGGCCACAACTGTGAGAGGCCCGCGTACCACAGAAAAAAAAAAAAAAAAATGACAAAACATGTCATTTTACTGTTCAATAATTTAATTTAGAGTGCATTTCTTGTTTCGGATTTTTATACTTTGTCACACAGTTCTGGACTCTTTTAAAGACTTCCACTGAAACTATTTCTGTTCATGCGATAGGCATAGGGTTTTTCAAAATGTGTAAGGGAAAGCACTCCCCTACCTGTTATTTAAACCAGTGTGTCCTAAAGCACCTCTCATTCTCTTTGATGCTACACTGCAATGTGTCTCATAGAACAACCTTTTTAAAAACATTCAATTTCTTTGGTCAGAGATTAGAGCATTTGATGTCATATATAGACAATAAAATCCTTTTTATCTCAGTGATATGTCATTATACCTTGTGACTTAGAAACAAAACAGTTTTAAAGTCAAGCCAAGGCACATCTTTAAGTTTGCTATGATAATGCTAATATGCCTTTTAAAATTGAGGCCAGCTGGGAAATTGAAAGGGTGACAAGTGGAACCAACTTGCATCTAACTGGCATGACACCAGACATTGGCATAGCCTAAGTGACAGCTGCAGCATCTGGAGGAAGCTTGATAAGAAAATCCTGTTATAATACTGAGCTGGTTTTCCTTAAATTACATCTTATATGATTTCATAGGTGCCATATTTTATTTTAGAACAAAATTCATTTCTTTTTGAAACTGAAACTCTCTTGTCCTTAATCAAAGGTGAAGGAAGTGGTATTTGGCTGTCCTTTGGCAAAAGGAAAACCCATGTATATTTAATTAGGCCCTTTACCTGAGGGATTTTCATTATGAGAACAGTGTCAGACTGTAATTCTGGTGGCAACATAAATGCTATCAAAGCATTCAGAGCAGAGTTCAACAAAAGATCTGCTGTCTGTTACAGTTGTTACAATGCACAGAGAGGTCCCGGACTGCAAGTGATGCGGTAGAACCAAGTCTCATTTTCACTCCCAGTTGAGCATCTTCTTTGGACAGAAAGTCAATGGGTAACTACCCAGGTGTTCTTGATCCAGCTTATGGAGCACCCCCGTGAGCCTCTTTTCATTGCAGTGGGAAATACTCTAGGCAAAGACTATTCCTTCACCATCTCAGCCTATAGCTTCAGGCTGTGAATCTGCACCGAAGGAGATGGCTCCTTTTAGAAAAATGCCTCTCCTTCTGGGGACCAAAAGGACAAGTGGTCTCTCTCCTCTTCTTCATTTATTCCATGTGAGTTTATTAAACAACTATTCTATGACAGGCACTGTGATTCTATGATTTGGACTCCTGAAATATAAAATTAATATCATATGGAGTCTCCCCCTCAGCTCACACTGCAGAAAATAGCTATATAGACAATTGCAATGTGAATGATGAGAGCATCAGTAGAAGCTGGTACAAAGAATTCCCACCACTACAGCCCTTCTTGGCTTTCCCACCATGCAGAAGGTGCACACTCTGGTTTTTGAAGTTTTCAAATCGTTTCTCCTAATTTCAGGGAGACTCTTCTCTAAAATGTGTGAGCATTCTATGACCCTTTTGAAATTTGACTGATCCTTTGTAAACATTAATAGTTAATCTGTCACTTCAATGAAACAGTTCAAACTCAAAAATTAGGAAGTATAGTGCTTCCCTGGTGGCGCAGTGGTTGGGCCGATGCAGGGGACACGGCTTCATGCACCGGTCCGGGAAGACCCCACATGCCGCGGAGCGGCTGCGCCCGTAAGCCATGGCCGCTGGGCCTGCGCGTCCGGAGCCTGTGCTCCGCAACGGGAGGGGCCACAACAGTGAGAGGCCTGCGTACCGCAAAAATAAATAAATAAATAAATAAAAATTAGAAAGTATACAATCTATAAATAAAATGAAAACGAGGCTGGAAAATTTCTAGTAAGTGATGTGACATATTTTACATTTTTTAAAAAGCACAAACCTAAGTCATAAGAAAGAAGTAATAGTGTTTGGAACATGTACATTTATTACTTTAGTTTCTTAAATCTTTTCTGAAATAAGGTGGAGTATACAAAGGAAACAATGAATACAGGATTGAGATATAATCAGTGCACGCATAGAAAGATGATAAAAAGGGAAAATAATGTAATAGAACAGACAGCTAAAAATAAATGTTTACAGATGGCATATCTGATACTGGCAATAAATTATCAGCTGGCAGCAGCTCACCTCAAAACCAGAACTGACAATGATCTCCGATATACATATAATAATATTTAATAGCATCGAGAGATATCATAAGCATATAATCTTCCAGAGAATCGTAAGTGGAGATAGTTGGTGTCATGTGGGTGATTTATCATTAAGTCTCAGTGAGGATCCTAGGAAATGCTAGCTTCAGAGATGAGCGCCATCTTCCCCTCCCTGCTCTACATTCTGGACTCTACCATCTTGGCAAACCTTATGCCAAGGTTCAAACACTTCTGTTCCATGTGCTCTATGTCCTCTATTTCAAGGATGTTTAATGATGCTTGTTCAATTAGCTAGTTGATCCAAAAATATAGCACAGGAATTAGAACCGACTCAGAAGGTAACTGCCTCTCACCAATATGTGAAAGGTTGCCCCTCTGCATTGTAATTTTCAGATTCACAAAAGAGAAAGGGGCATTTTCTAGACATGTGGCTCACAGGCCTAATATTTTAACCTATTTCACTTGACCGTTGACTAAGAATACTCCCCTATAAAGTATTTATCACCTACTGCAGGAATTTATTCATCTTAGTATGTCATGAATGTATTACAATTATGTTTTTCTTTTTGCTAATACTCTTTGTTGCTACCCTGTGTGTCTGAAAGAGAGAGAGCTCACTAGAAAGAGAGAAATAGAGAGGCTTCTTGTCATCCCAATTTTCATAAATTCCTGACTATAAATTTTGCTTCTGATTTTAAAGTGTCTTGTAGTTCTCACATTCTGTCAGCTAGCATGGACGTCCCAGCTCTCTGCCACTAGGGGATCACAATGCATCCCAGTTCTTGCATTAAAATACATGCTGAGCAAATGAAGTTTTCCTCTGCTCTCACCATTCCCTCTTTTTTTCCCTTTGTTATATTTATTTTATTTTATTTTTATAGTAGAATCATCTTGCTATATCACCAATGGGACTGCTACACTATAGCAACAAAGGAAGTATCTGTCAAATAATGTACACTGGCTAAGAATGAAAAAAAACATCAGCTAAGTTGGGCATATTATCCAGGTCCTTTACAGTGACCTAGTCTCATTCATTGTTTTGTCCTGAGCCAAGTATTCTCTGCCTGAACTTATGACCAACTTCCTCTCTTGACCAAGCTCAATGCATATTGCATGACTCCAACCAATTTTAGCTGGTTGTGTCCCCAGGCAGATCCACATATTATTTGCTTCTTTGGATGAATGGTCATTCAGCAACCATTACCCAGTGCTTTAGTAGTGCCTCAGGATAGGAATCATATCCAGAAATAAGTGTTGACATCCCACACACTGCCAGCTGTTTATTCACTACATGATTACAAGACTGTGTGTTCTAATCCACCATGCCAATTCTAAAAGAGTTTAGTCATATCAGTGTGGGGGAGAAAATACCTCACTGGAGATGGATACAGAGATATAAATATAGAGATAGAGATGAGATAGACATAGAGATAGAGATAGGGATAGGGATAAGATAGGTAGTGATAGATAGATAGAGATAGAGATAGAGATAATTATTGCCTACTTAACAGCCATTCCCAATTCTCTCCCTAACAGACCCAGATCCACTCTTGTTATCAAGTACCCATGATCTTAGTAGAGTTGAAGGACCCCCAATTCCCAAGACCCAAGATGAGAATTCGATTGGCTTGTGTCAGTTGTGGTGACTTCAGTTACCTTAATTAATTGTGAATAGTTGAGTCATGGGCATGTGACCCAATTCTGGTCAGTGGACACCAAGGGAGTTTCTGTGGGACTTTTGGGAAAGGATAGCTGGTTTAAAAAGGAGGTGTATAAGAGGAAAATCTTCTCTTCTAAAATATGTCATCAAGTCTGCATATGATGCCTGGAAGTGCTACAGCCATCCTGTAGCTATGAGGGGAAGCTCACTAACATGCTGAACAAATCAGAGTAGAAACATGGATGTGGGTCCCTGACGAGGTTCTTCAACTGCTGAATGAACCAATCATGGATACTGCTTACCTCTAGTTTTATTATCATGTAAGAATTTAAATGGCCTAATTTTTGTGAGTGATAAAAAGTGGGTAAACATGCCACTTTTAGTTGGATTTTCTAGAACTTGTAGATGGAAACCTTCTAGCAGGCACAGCCTACATATCTAATTTACAATACTCTTTCTTCTCCTATTATCAAAATGTCAAAGTTAACCCATTCTCAGTGTAGTGGGAGTTAAGGATGAGCAATTGCCTACTTCTCTAAATTTTATTAACCAAATATTATGTCTGTGTCTCCTCTCCTATTATGACAGCTAGATTAAAAATGAAACTCTTACCTTTGATAGCACTTTATGAAATTAGAGCCTGAAAACTAGAATAAGTCACTAAGGAAGATGCCGATAGTGGGCAGAAAAAATGATCCAAAATAAGTCAGCCTGCACAAGAACATCTGAAGCTCTTGCTAAAGAAGGAAACCCTAAAAGGCTGAGAGAAGCCAGCAATAACGAGGAATAGCGAGGTGGAACTGGAGAATTTCACAGTAGGTAGGACACAGTGGGTGCTCTTATACAGGTGGGGGGAATTGGGATGGATTAACTACATAATTTGTGGTTCCCAGCGCAAAGTAAAAATGCTGGTCCCTTTGTTCAGAAATCGTTAAGAATTTTAAGATGAGATAGCAGAGCACTAAATCAAGCATAGAGTTCTAGAAGGATCCTTAGAAAGAGTGGGGCCCTAAGCAACTGCAGGGGTGGCACATCCATGAAGCCAACCTGAAAGCTGGATACACCTAAGAGGTATGGTTCTTTCCAGTCTGCGTAAAGGTATTGGGATGGGGTGGACATGGTAATGAGCTTATTGGTACAAAGTGGGAGTGAGCCCCAGAAAAACTTTCTTAGGCAGAGTTGATTTCCAGCCCAGAGTTAGGAATCAAGAGGGGGGTGGTACATAAACAGTTCTAGAGTTAAACCTACCATAGATTCTTTATGAAAATCATAAAGTTAAATGCTATTTAAATGAGAGGGAAATACTTGATTACAATGTTAGCAAAGGTAGCCAGATATAAAAGTATATGACTACATCTGTATTTGTGGGGTGTGTATCTTAATAGACTCAAATAAGTACACCGAAATATATTAATAGTATGTGTATTTGTTTATTAACGTACTGTAAAAAGTACCACAAACTGAGTGGCTTAAAAACATAAATGTAGTTCCTCATAGTTCTGGAGGTTAGAAGTCTGAAATCAAGACGTTCATAAGGTTGGTTTCTTCTGAGGGCTGTGAGGAAGAATCTGTTCAGGGCCTCTCTCCTCAGCTTGTAGTTGGCTGTCTTTATGTTCACACGGCATTCTCTCTGTATGCATGTCTGTCTCCAATTTTCCCCTTTTTATAAAGACACCAGTCATACTGGATTAGGGCCCACGCTAATGAGCTCATTTTACCTTGATTACTTCAGTAAAGACCCTATCCCCCAATATGGTCCATTCGAAGGTACTGGGAGTTAGAACTTCAACATATGAATTTTTGAGGGACACAGTTTAACCTGTGTGGTATGTTAACCATATGAAGGAATATCACTTTTTCTTTATGTATTTTCATAGCTTTCACAGATTGTTAAATCAATTTTTAAATGAGAAAAAAATGTTGTGAAAATATGCATCTTAACAATGTTCTAAATAACAGACTAAATAAAATATCAATAATAAGATATTGACTGATTAAGAGTCTTGGTGAGGAATATGGAGAACTAACATATGATGCATAAGAAAAAACTATCATGTAGGGCAAATCAATTTGTAGTACCTACATAGGTAATTCATTAGAGTAGAGGACTTCTATGAAAATAATCTTACACCCTTAAGAATAACAATCCCAAGTCTCAACTTTTACCTTTTACCCTCTTCCATACTTCTTCCACCACTATGTTGATCCAAGAGTCCAGCCCTACATATCAAACCACACCATACACCTATCCATTCCAACTTCCAGAATCCCAAACCAAGTGCATCTAGCACATTCTAAGGAACAATCTCAAACTCTGATTAGATTGAAATTGCAGGACAAGCATCTATTCAGAAATATATTTTACTCTTTAGTATGCTTTAGGAGTCCAACAAGCCCACATTCTCATAGACCTTAATCACTTTGGAGTTCTGGATTCATAGTAACTACTTTGTAAAGTCATTGTAACAATCACTATTAGTTATTATTTTTATTCTGTCTGTCAGATATTTTTATTCAGATCTCATAGTGTATACAACACAATGTAGGATATATTTGTTCATGGTTTTTTGAATGGAGCAATCTATGAATATATTCAAGGCAATGGCTCAATTGTTAGGGGAACTAATTAAGCTTTGCTGTATTCCATTCATACAGACTCAACCCCCAAATCCCCATTTGACCACATGGATTCTTACAGGAAACAAACAACATTGTCCAAGAATATAAACTAACCAATATAATCCCAAGGAAGAATTACACACACACACACACACACACACACACACACACAAACACACATAAAACATATAAAATTTCAGCAAATGCCAAAATTACTAAAAAACATTTTGGAAACACTTCAAAGGAAGTTACAAAAACATGTCACCCATCAAAATCAAAGCTCTTAGCTGTCACTGAGATTTCATAAGACAAATTGAAGCTGCCAAAATCTTCTAGAAATCCCATTCACTTCAAAGATGGATATAGTCTTTGCATTGCTTCTTAACTTAATAACAACAAAAATATAGATGGAAACTATAAACATAAAGTTAGACTCTTCTAAGGGCTTAATTGCTCAACATTATGATTTTCTAGATACTATCATATATTTTAGCTGACATTAACAATGGTTTTCTTCAAATTAACATTCATAACATAAAGCAACAATTATAGCTAGAGATATCATCTATTAAATCATACCCTGACAATGCCAAGTTGTTTTTTGTTTGCCATTATGGAAAAGAACATTCTTTTGTTAACATTTATTTTTTACAAATATGATAACAAAATATCAAATATATATTTCCATAGCAATGTGAAAATATAGAAGTTGATGTGCCTTCTACATAGGGTTTCAATATTCAAAGTCAGGAAATACTACTGTCTTCAGAGTCTGAATTTGGATAACATCATCATGTATGTTGAATCAATGTCATTTACTTTTCAGTGGAGGTTGAAGTGGCTACTATGTGTAAACTCCTGTTACATATTTTGCATGAGTTAAAAATATACAGCCTCATCTCCATTCTTCAACAAAATCACAGTCTAGTAGAGGTTATAAGGCATAGGAAAATTACATTACCAGGAAACACAATAGCTTTCTAATTGATGCAAATAAATAACTATGAAGATTTAAATGATGAAGAACACTTTTCTGTGCAGCATGATTGTGAAAACTTTCAAACAGAAATGCTGAGTCTTAAGAGATGGGAAGGATTTCCATAGGAGTCCATGAGTAAGAAGGAACTTCCGAAAAATGGAATATTTTCAGCCAATTCATAGAGAGAGCAAAGTACAAGAGGTATTTGAGAAACAGCCGGAATTATAGTTGGACTTAGAAGGAAAGGAGGCTGAAAATTAGGAGGGCCAGCATCATAGGATGGGAAAAGGAGAGAGAAGGCAAAAGACAAAGGGATGGCTGAAGCAAAGAGGGGCAAAAATGCATCTTCCATGAGTATATTTCATTCTAATATTTGGCATTTTGTCTCTTGTTTTTCAAGTGGGGCTGGCCTTGGTTGCAGAAAGTACTGTCAACAAGTAATTCAGATTTCTGAAATTTCAAAAGTTATGATTTATTTTTTTTCCTGATGAAAATACTTTATAACAAAGGAATATTTTATGTATTATTGATCAACTTGGTGAAAATGAGTTTACCAGTCATGAGAGTTTGAGCTAGAATAGAATAAGAGATAATGACTAAAATAGCATATCTGAAAACAACTGCTCACTTTCATTAGTTCAGGTTTTAGAGAGAAACTCATGTCTAATCACCTGGACTCAAAATTTTAATTTTTTAGTAGATTAATCAATTTCATTTTCACACACGTACATACACATGCGTGCACAAAATATCTCTGTTACCATTACTTTTAGCCTTAAGATTGAGCAGGACTTGATAAATTTGACACAAATCAGCAGGCAGTTCTGAGTTTCAATAGAGAACCAAAATGTTTGACACATTTACTGTACAACATTTAGATCAGCATGACAAAGATGGCCTGTTTTTATGCTAACAGTCAACTCAATATTTAAAAGAGAATAAAAAAAAAATAATGGGCACTGTTTTTTCAAAAGTGTTTAAATTAAAAAAAATGTTTAAATTTTGTCTCATCTCATACATTATCTTGTATTTTTATTAGATATCTTTCCTACTAGATATCTTGTATTCCTTATACTATAATTCCATACCTCCAATACCAATTTCATTATTTACAAATAGCTCTATGACCTTGGGAAGTTACATAAGTTTTTGAGCCTCTGCTTTCCTATTTGAAAAAAAAAAAGTTACACTATTTAAATGAACAATTCCATGCATCATTCCATGATTCTGCATTTCTACATTTTACCTTCCTTCTGTGAAAAATGACAGTCTCAGTTGCCCCTTTGAGTACCAGGTTGCGCCATTTATACATTATGATAATTAAAGTAATGATTAGAGACAAAATTTGCAAGTGCACACTTTGGTCTGAATACATTTCTCAATCCTCCCCTTCTGGCTTGGGAGGACACACCAGTGTGCTCACGCCAGCCGTTGAGCTTAGGATGTGTTCCGCCTGTGAGGAGCCTGGATTTTCACTTCACAATGGCTTTATCAGCGTCCACAGCTGCAGGATAATGCAAGCTCCTAAGAGGCACTAAGAGACGCTTAGACACCTGTCAAGCCAGGTGCACAGGGACAGCAGTTGCCCAAGAAATATCTCGGCTGGCATACAGCCAACTCCTTCTCCACCCTAAAAAAAGAGGCTAATGTGATCACATTTAACTAAGAGAACCCTTCCCCATCCAGACACTTTTACAGGTACTGAAAATACAGAAAAGTGTGTTTTTTAAAAATCTGAAGCAAGGCTAATCGCAATCCAGAAATGAAACTTACTCAGCCTGTTCTGAAGTGTTACCTAGTTGTTAATCATTAATGAGACTCTCAATTTATGAAACCTTGAAGTGAAATGGAGGACTAAGATTTTGGCATCAAGTTTCATTTGAATCAACTTTCTGGAGGAAAAACAGCTCAGTAAGTTGGACTTTAGGCTGCTAGGGCTACCCCAGGGCATCTGGGTTGTTCTGGGGGGCTATATCAACAGCATACATGTGTGCAAGGGAGAAAACATATTAGACTGTAAGATAGTCGTCAAGCAGAGAAAATAAAATACGCCCTCAGGCGTCCCATTTGTAATTCCCTTGATTCTATGCTCACAGGGCTTTCTTTCCTGTACAATTTCTCAAGTTAATGCAAATCACCTTATGCAGTCTCTACAAGGCTCCAAATTTCTGAAGTTTCGTAGGGGTAATTTATGGCCTGCTAAAGCAAATGCCTTAGAGAGATCAACAAAAATTGCTCCTATCACACAGTCTTCATCGATTGTACTGGAGGTACCTTGGGTGTCACATCCTGGATGATTGGTTTGCTGTGAAGCCTGACCAGAAAGGACTCAGCAAATCCTTTGGCTGCAGTAGTTTGAAATGTGTACATATACTTCTTTTTTTTTTTTTTTTTTTAGAAACAGAACCCAAATAGGCCTTTGCTGAAGCAAGTCTCTTAATTTCCCT
Organism: Monodon monoceros; assembly: GCF_005190385.1. Lineage (NCBI taxonomy): Eukaryota > Metazoa > Chordata > Mammalia > Artiodactyla > Monodontidae > Monodon > Monodon monoceros. The sequence goes on along the minus strand of NW_021703767.1, from coordinate 98,454,130 downwards.
TCTGCAGACATGAAGTACACTGGCACCTCTTCCACACTGAATAAGGAAAGACCTCAGATCAGAGGTCTTTTACCTCAGTTGTTAAAGGAATTGCCAAGTATAGAAATTTGGGCTTTTCCCTGAGATTGTATCTCAACTCAGTGTTCACCAGGAAATAATTTCAAACCTTCCAATGCATGAATTAATCTCCCTCCACCAGAGATCCACATTCATGACTCTTGTGTGCATTTATGAGCATGAGGTCACAGTTTCCACCACTATCACCAAAAGAGGAAATTGATCAAAGAAAGAACAGCAATAAAATCTGTGTTTCTTATCAGAGGTGTACTGTTATAAGTGTTTACAATTAAATAGATAGATGAGCGATAGATAGAAAGATAGATAGAGGTAGAGATATAAATATATACCCCTTAGGCATGTATCTCCACTCTCTAAGAAAAACTTTCCAGATGTTTCCGGAGATGAATTCACTAGTTATGTGTGTATTAGACAGAAGAGTTGGCAGGTTTCGGTCTTCTGACTACAAACACGATGTATATTAGTCAGTGTTCTCCAGAGAAACAGAACCAATGAGAGAGAGAGATTTATTCTGGGAATTGGCTCACAGTAATTATGGAGGTTGAGATATGCCAGAATATGCCATCCGCAAGTTGGAGAACCAGAAAATCTGGGCATATAATTCATTCTGAGATGTAAGGCCTGAGAACCAGGGTGCTGCTGGTGTAAGTCCTGGAGTCCAACAGCCTGAGAACCAAGAGCTTCGATGTCTGAAGGCAGGAGAATATGAACGTCTCAGCTCAAGAAGAGAGAGTGAAAATTTATCCTTCCTCACCTGCTTGTCCTATTTAGGCCCTCAACAAACCGGATGATGCCCACCCACATTGTTAAGGGTGGATCTTCTTTACTCAGTTTATCTAGTCCTACTTAGTGCAAAAAAAAGCAAAGTTATGCATATTAAACATTAGAATGGCTAAAACACGAAAAAAGCAAAGCAGCAGGAGCTCTCATTCACTACTGTTGAGGATGCAAGATGGTACAGCCACTTGGAAAGGTATTTGGGCATTTTCTTATGAAACTAAACATAGTCTTATCATACAATCAAGCAATCACATTACTAAATATTTACCCAACTGGTTTGAAAACTGATGTCCACACCAAAATCTAAATGTGAACGTTCATATCAGTTTTATTCATAATTGCTGCCCCAAACTAGAAGCAATCAAGATGCCCTTCAGTAGATGACTGGATAAACATGATCCTGTAATGGTGAATACAAAACACTATGCATTTTTCAAAACCTATATAACTGTACAGCATGAAGAGTGAATCTTAATGTATACAAATTTTTAACATCATTTCAGGGGATTAGGGGAATCCAAGGATGGAACACAGAAACTGAAAAAAATACCTATGAGTGTTAAAAATGTGTAACATACTTTCACTGAACAGGATGGGGAATAGGGTATTAACATAATTAACTAAGGAAATTAATAGTCTGAAAGACTAAAGGCTAAAGAAATGTACATAAGCATTACACTCTAGTTAATAAAGTTGTCTTCCATGGGGATACAGGTTAACAATTCAGATATCGCTATAACTTCATGCTGGAATTAAATTAAGTGAATGGATAGTTTCTCATTGCTAGAGTGGAAATTTATAGATAAGCAACAGGCGGAGGTTATAATGATCTAAATGGTAATGGATTAGAATTGAACAGATCAATATGAAATCATGTTTACCTTAATATTAAGATAGAAATATTTATAGATATTGGGTTAGTATAGACATATATTTCCTTACTCTGTCAGCTGAGAGATCCTAGAAGTAACTACATCTCAGAAACAATGAGCACTCCTAGTGCCCAGATCTTTGTTTCTAATATCATTTTCCAGTAGGGGGAACTAGGTTTCCTTAGAGAAGTGTCTGGTTCTAAGACTAGACAGAAAATACAAAAGATGAGCCAGAAGTATCTTGTAATGCCAGAAAGTAAAGAAGTGCTTAAAAGATTCCCACAGTGATGGAGTTACGTCAAAGGGATATAGGACTCAACTAAAATAGTTCCCAGTGGCCAAATTTGGAAGAATTTGAGCCACAAAATCAATAAAGTAGTATTAGATTATAACCCAAATATCATAAAAATATTTCTCCAAGAGTCCATACTGATATAAATGATTAAATAAACAGGGGAGAACAGACAAATCTCCCAAGTAGAATAATTCCAGTGTTCAAGACATTCAATTAATGGATTGAAAAAATAGTGCAATGGACTGAATGTTTGTGTCCCACCCAAAATATATATGTTGAAATCCTAACCCCCAAGGTAGGGGCTTTGGAAAGTAATTAGGTCATGAAGGTGGACCTCCATGAATGGGATTAATGCCCTCATAAAAGGGACACCAGAGAGCTCTCTCATCTTGTTTCCACTATGTGAGGATACAGTGAGAAGACAGTCAATAGACAAAGGAGCTGACATTTTTCCAGGGATGATATATAAATGGCCAAGAAGCACATAAAAAGATGTCAAACATCCTTAGTTACCAGGGAAAAATAAAACCATGATGAGATACCACTTCACATCCATTAGGATGTCTAAAATCAAAAAGATAAACAATAACGATGTGGAAAAATTGAAACCCTCATACATTGCTGGTGTGACTGTAAAATGGTTCAGCTACATTGAAAAATAGTTTAGCTGTTCCTCAAAATGTTAAATGTAGAGTTGCCATCTAAATCTGATTATTTTGTTCTGGTGATTTATAATATACAAAACAAAATAACTTTAAATTATATGTTTCCTAAGTATCTCAATGTTCTCTAGTTTTCATTAACATCACATTACATGCTGGGAAAAGATTAAATCAACTTTTGGACTGATATAAGACCATCTTGAAACAAAGCTAGACTATCTATCAATATTGGAATGATTCCTTACATGGAAGAGGGAAATCATTATTTTGGTTTAAATGTTCTTTTTCTCCACTTTCACCAAGTATTAAATAAATAATGATGTTATTTACAAAATAACAAGAAAAGTAGACTATACGTATACTCGTGCTCTCCATCAGATTTCAGATATATACTTTCTTTTTTTTTCTTTTTTAACATCTTTATTAGAGTATAATTGCTTTACAATTGTGTGTTAGTTTCTGCTTTATAACAAGTGAATCAGCTATACATATACATATATCCCCATATCTCCTCACTCTTGCGTCTCCCTCCCATCTTCCCAATCCCACCCCTTTAGGTGGTCACAAAGCACCGAGCTGATCTCCCTGTGCTATGTGGCTCTTTCCAACTAGTTATCTATTTTACATTTGGTAGTGTATATATGTCCATGCCACTCTCACTTCGTCCCAGCTTACCCTTCCCCCTCCCCATGTCCTCAAGTCCATTCTCTACATCTGCGTATTTATTCCTGTTTGCCCCTCGGTTCTTCAGAACCTTTTTTTTAGATTCCATATATATATATATATGTGTGTGTGTGTGTTAGCATACGGTATTTGTTTTTCTCTTTCTGACTTACTTCACTCTGTATGACAGACTCTAGGTCCATCCACCCCACTACAAATAACTCAGTTTCATTTCTTTTTCTGGCTGAGTAATATTCCATTGTATATATGTGCCACATCTTCTTTATCCATTCATCTGTCAACAGACACTTAGGCTGCTTCTATGTCCCAGCTATTGAAAATAGAGCTGCAATGAACATTATGGCACATGGCTCTTTGAAGATATATACTTTCAACTAAATGCAGGTTGGACACATTAATATGAGCATCAAATTTTACATATTCAAAACTGAATTCATTATCTTTCTTATGAAATTTGCTTCTCTTGCCATCCTATCTAAATTAAGAGCATAGAATTGGTTTAGACAATTATCCATTTAAGTCAGAGTTCTAGTTATTTCTTACATGTCTCTTCATCACCTCTGCAGGCAACAGGTGCAGGGCAGTAGCTATGGAGGTAGGGTAAAGTCATCAGATCCTACACATGATATATAGGTAGGAATACATATTTTCTGTATGGATATTTTAAGGAATATCATTTTATTTACATGGCCATGAAAGTTGTGACTATGTACAACTTAGGCGTGGATTTTTAAATATCTGATTGGTTTTTGTTTTCTTTACTATATCAACAAGTTTAAATACTCTTCTCATTTCCCCCAGCTATTCATTCTAAGAGTTTGATCTGAATAGGTACAGCCCCAGGTACGGCTTATTTTGCCGGCAAGCATTTGTTTTAAAGGTCAAATGTGGAGTTTTAAATTTTGTTTTCATGTTCAGAGTCTAAGGTGTTTCCTTTTTTTAAATTTTATTCAAAATATACTGAAAATAACATATCACCTTCAATTTTCCTCTTATTTTATTGATACTTTTATAATCCCTACAGGGAGTTTAATTCTCTTGATATCAAGAATACTTTCAGGAGGGCTTCCCTGGTGGCGCAGTGGTTGGGAGTCCACCTGCCGATGCAGGGGACGTGGGTTCGTGCCCCGGTCGGGGAGTGGGCCCGTGAGCCATGGCCGCTGAGCCTGCGCGTCCGGAGCCTGTGCTCCACAGCGGGAGAGGCCACAGCGGTGAGAGGCCCACGTACCGCAAAAACAAACAAACAAACAAAAAAACTTTCAGGATACTCCTAGTATTCATAATCTCTTTGGGACAGACAACTTATGGTTAACCCTCATCTTACCAACTCGAGCATCTAGAGGTTTTCTTCATATATAAAAAAAAAAAAAGAGGGAGACATGGCCATTTTCATGATACAAGAAATATTATGTCCTCCAGAAGAGTAGACAAGTATTTTACATCTTTAACAGGGAGACAAATACTACCATATCAATTTTTTTTCTTCACTGAAGTTGTAGCTTAGAGAACTATAAATGGAATAATGTTATTTTAAAATAGTTAGACACCTATAATATTTTCAAAGTAAATATCCAATGAAGTAGACAAGTAAACATATCATTATTAAATTCACAGAGAAGTATGCTCAAGAAAATGATAAGGGAAACTGGGTGATATATAGAGAGCATTTACCATACTAACGCATTGTTCCAAGTATCACTGAGATATAGACAGGATCCAGCACTAAGACAATGTGGAATATGATAAGAATCAAACAAGAAAATACTTAATCATTCAGAACAACTGTAGGAAAGACATCATTTGAAATGAACAGATAAATATTGCTCTAAGAAATAATTGAAGGAAATTATCACTTCAGACTAAGGTCATCAAGGAGAGCGTCAGGAATTTGAATTTGAGTCAGGTCTTTGAAACATTGGATTTTTACAAGAAGCAAAGGAAATAGAAATTTAAGAAAAATGATGGGGCTTCCCTGGTGGTGCAGTGGTTGAGAGTCCGCCTGCCGATGCAGGGACACGGGTTCGTGCCCCGGTCCGGGAAGATCCCATATGCCGCGGAGTGGCTGGGCCCGTGAGCCATGGCCGCTGAGCCTGCGCGTCCGGAGCCTGTGCTCCGCAACGGGAGAGGCCACAACAGTGAGAGACCCGCGTACCGCAAAAAAAAAAAAAAAAATTTCCCAGAGTGAATAATTTAATTACTTTTAATATTTACTTAAAATCTACCGATGTTACAAATGAAGAAACTAAAGGAGTCAACAGACACATTTTGCAATTTTATATAAATCCTAAAGTATTTTATACATGAAATGAAATCCTTTTACTATCCCTGAATATGAAAACTATTTTTCATACAAATTATCAAAATTACATAAAAATCTTTATTACTTCAGCCTACGTATGTGAGTCAGTTGAGATGTTTCAGCCAGAAACATGTCATCACCTAGATAATTTATTTGATTTTAAAGCATGTTATTGATTCTCAAACTGTACAAAATCATTGAAGACTAATCCAGAAGATTATTATTAAAAAGTTTCTAAATCTCTATTATCAGAACGTATTCACATTTTGCTTTTTATTATATTTAATAATACTTTGCATCAATATGCAACCTATTCACAGAGGTTATCTTGTCTAATTGTTACAGAAGGATTATTGGTTTGTTTTACTGGTTTGCTTAGTTTTTTTGGAGGTAGAATGGACAGTCAGATGATTATCTTGCCTTTGCTACTTACTTTCAGAAAGGCCAACCAGAGGTCAGCAAACTTTTTCTGTAAAGGGTCAGTAGTAAGGATTTTAGGTTTTGAGGATGAAAAAGAAAAACAGAAGATATCATGTGGGTTTTTACATAACCATTTAAATGGAATAATTTACAAATGTAAATAGGAATCTTAGCTTTCAGGGGCAAAAGCCCACACAGAGCTAGATTTGTCCTCAGTCATAGTTTGCTGGCCCCCCACTTTAGGAAATTGATTAAACGTCTTTGATTCCCCAGTTTTCTAATCTGTAACATAAAAGACTGATAAGGGCTCAGTGACAGGAAAGAGGGAATTTTAAAGGAGCATGAGATTCAGGTTTGAATCCTACTTGTACTGCTTGCTTGCAAAACCACTCTCAATTAGAGCCCCAGATCCTCCTTGTTGCTAAATCCAGTGTTTGTTTCCAATCCTTGTCTGAGCTCTAGGCAGCCTTTGTCTTCACTGATTAGCCTTTCATCCTTGGAAAACACTCTTTTTTTGGAGTCTAAGGCTTCATCTTCTCTCTCTGTTTTTTCTTCCTACAGCCTTAGAAACTCATTTGTAAACCCTACAGTGCACCCCTCTTTCACTTCTAGCCCTTAAGCAGTGGTGTTTCTCCATGTTATTTCCATCCCATATCTTCTATTTATTTCATTCTTCCTTAGCAATCTCATCTACTCCATACAGATTCCATCATCATCTTTTTGTCTACTAGTGACTTGAAAATTCTGATCTTCAGTCCTGCTGCTCCCAAACACCAGATCAAAATGTCCCACTAAGACATCATGTTCTATCTAGGACTGGGCCTTCCCTGGTGGTCCAGTAGTTAGGACTAGGCACTTTCAACACCGAGCCTGGGTTCAATCCCTGGTGGAGGAACTAAGAACCCACAAGCCACGTGGCACAGCCAGAAAAAAAAGACTATCTGAGACTGAAAGATTGTATATCCCTACCTCCCAAAACACCTCCCTCTGCTTTCTTGAATTGGAAATGTTACCCCTTTATTCCATCATGCCTTAATCCTTAAACTCCTTCCCCCCTGGTATCCAGTTGATCACCACATCTGACTATTCTACTTCTTAAGTTTTACTCCATCTATCTCAAGTTTCCTGGAATCAAGACACACCATCCTGGGAGCTATAGCTTGGATGCTAACTCATACCTTTTTGGTTTCCAGATTCCTTTTACTTCCCTACAAATTCAGGTCTGTGTTTAAAGGACATTAGTGACATTTTCTCTAGGCTTTCTATGTGTTTTGCAGAGGGAATATTTTTGTTCCTGTGTTTTTTTCCAGGTTATTTCATATGCCAAAGTGCCTGAAGTAGAATCTCTACACTTATTTCTTAATCAGTGAAAAGTCAATTTCATTTGTTGTGTACGAACTATTGGCACAGATCTCTTTTTCCTCCTTAACTATTTATTTATTTGTTTATGTGCTTAGTAGAGTCATTCAAAGAAGCTCAGTCCTGGGGACTCTCCATAACATTCACTTCGACCTTAGGAAAATTCTCAATCTTTGCCACTGCAACCTGTGGAAGTGCAGGCTTCTTCCACTATTTCCCTCTCATTTCAGGCTACCATTCATTGCAAGACTGTTTCAGCCTGCCTGCAAGACTCAGACACAGGAACTCAGACTACAGGTATACAAGCTGAGCTCTTCCAAAAAAATCTCTAGACATGCACTGACAATAATAAGTGGGTCTGAACTGGAATTTAGAAAAAAAGCATTTTCTGTCTGAACTTCCCCTCATGTGGGTCTGGGTACAGGAAAAGTACCCTATCCCATTCCCCAGAGCACCCTCTGCTCCCAAAAATTTCCTTCAAAGAAATCTGCTCTGGTCTATGAACTTTTCATCTTTTATTACATAAGCTGCATACGGGGTTCCAGTGATTCCGGATCCACCTTATTATGTTTTACTAAATTATCTCTTACTAAATCCCATGCAGATTAATGACCTCTGGGACTTTGTATTTCCCTTTAAAGGGAGAGTAAAAGTATCTTTACTTGCCATAGGAGAGTTACATCTTGTCAGGCAAGAGCTTAGTGTTATAATTCCTGTTATATTAAAGTTTAAATATCTATAAAGGGGTATTTAAGGATGCTCTGTAGCCAGATATTTGGCCATAGTGGCCATTATTCTATTATTTCTCAGTTCTAAATCCACCCATCTAGACTGGGCTTTGTAAGGTTGGTGACAGGACTCTGCCAACTATATTTTCCTTTGGACTGCTAGTTTTTAGTAAGGTTCCTACAGCCGAGGGCACTAGAGGGAAATGAGAAAGCAACAGCAGTACTTGACTGCATCCTCCAGATTCTTTTAAACTCTCAGAAACAGCCTTATTGCCTATGCTGGGACATAGCTGCAGCAGCAGTGGCAGCACCCTTCCGCAAAGGTCTGAGTCCCAGCTACACTGGCCCTTCCCCCAGGAGTCCAGGTCTGTGCAATCCAATCTGTTCTCTGGAGGTAACAGCTGCTTCCTGCTATTAATACCTCAACATTTCCTTTTTGCTTTTTCAGTTCTCCATACCTATGTTCCTATAGTTCCTTCTATCAAAGACCTTTGTTGAAATGTCGAGTGTCGTTTTGATTTTCCTGTCAAAAACCTGTCTGAGGTAAAAGACAGGCTAGATTGAGGTTGTAGTTAATTAGTTAAATTGAGGTTGTAAAGAGATTATTAATGGAAAATAACAAGATAGTGGTAGGTTTTTATGGGGGGGGGCGGGTGCGCAGGCCTCTCACTGTTGTGGCCTCTCCCATTGCGAAGCACAGGCTCTGGACGCGCAGGCTCAGCGGCCATGGCTTACAGGCCCAGCCGCTCCGCGGCATGTGGGATCTTCCCAGACCGGGGCATGAACCCGTGTCCCCTGCATCAGCAGGCGGACTCTCAACCACTGCGCCACCAGGGAAGCCCCTAGTGGTAGGTTTTTTGAACGTAGAGCAGGATGCATATAGTAATAATCATAATTTCAAAACAGGAGCTACACTGTTACATGTCTACTGATGGCTGACATTGGGCTAAGAGTTCTATGTTTATTAAATCTTCACCAAAGTGCCACAAAGCAGGGCCACTATCTCTACTCCACAGGTGAGGAAACTGAGAGTCACAGATTTAAATGATTTGCAGAAAATCACGAAGCAAGTAAGTGGCAGGGTTAATACTGAAGTCCAGTTCTATCTGATTCCAAATTATATCATTCTACCTCCCAAGAAAGACACCATTAGAAGGACAGAAAAAAGGGCTATGAGAGTGCTTAGTAAATGATGCCACATAGCTAAAGAGGGATATGAGAAGAAACAAATGTTGATGAAAAAGTTTGTTTCTTTGACAGTAAATATATGTAATAAGTTTGGAGAAAGCAAGACATGTACTAGTTGGAGACTGTGAGAATAGAAGTCTGCAAATTCAAGGAACACACTTGAGATCAAAAGGACATGTCCTATTTGGGGACACTTATTTGAGTCAATCTGAAGAAGCAATTTTGATTTTAATACTGACTACCTTACCTCAGGCATATATTCATGTTCTGCTACAAAATATTGTAACGTGGAAAGAATTAATCTAATTTTTAGGGGATTTCTCCCCTTACTTAGAGGCCAGATTTTCTGTAGTAGGTCAAAAGAGCTCAACTAATTAAGGGGGGTGGAGGATGTAATTTCAAATCTAGGATCTGGGACTTGGAAGCGAGGGGCAGAATTGGGGCATTAGTTGTGGTGACAATAGTAAGAGAGCCAGCCAGGATATTGGCTCAGTATAATAATGGCTGTGGAAAAGCCATTGCAGGGCCACTGGAAAGCAAATGGATCAGGGCATTTTCCATAACAGTAAGCACTGAGTGATATAAAGTAACAACATTTGTGATATTTAAGCACTTGGTTGTTCTGATGGCTGGTATGGATCACAAGCTATGATAAAAGGTAAGCTATTTAGAGTGTAAAGTCTATTCTGTCACATATCCTACATTCTGGCCATTTTGGCCTCTCCCCTAAGTATAAAATGCATCACAGGTTCACCTTAAGCAGTCTCTGAGTAGAATGTTATAAACAAATCCTCCACCTAATAAACATTTACTCATCCTCAATGCCAAATCAAATTTCTTCTGTTTGATGAAACTGTTTTAGGAACTGTCGGGAAAAGTTCATTATTTCTCTGTGTTCCCCGAGCATTTTGTCAAATTCCTTTAATTCTACTTAAAATGTTGTGCATATTTAATTATTTCTATGTCTTCCCCCAACTCTCCAGCTATGGACAGGAAACTTGTTTTCTTCATTTTCTAAATCTATCTAAAATAATATCTTGCAGAAGATAGTTGGAAAATAAGACAGAACTCTTCCCTCACCAAGAAATATTTGTTGAACAAATTAATAGCATGAGTTGATGAGTTAATTAAGCGCACAACTGTAAGTTGGTTATCTGATTAGTTGGTTATCTGATTACAAAGAACAAACTATTCTACTGTCAATTAAATGTAAAGTCAAGGGGAATGAATAATCACAAAAACCCAGGAACAATTACTCTAAATGCCACAATTTTATAATTCTGAAATATAACCAATTAAAGCAGTGCTATACATTAATGATTTCTGGTAAATTAAGCAACTTGGGTATTCAACCATGCTCTTTAATTACCTGTGTCCTTAAGCATTACCAATTATCTATCTCCTTTATGTGAAAAAAATATGGCTGTAAAGCATCACTCCTTCTGGACAAGGAAAGTGAGTAGTTAATTAGTGAAGAAGACAAAACTGCTTCCTTTTGGATGAGAAAAGTGGCACTCAGGAGCATCTAGAGCATGAACTGAGAAATAAGTAATTTTAGGTAAAAGGGCTCTTGAACTAGTGACTTCCACAAATTAACACCCCAAACGTAGGCTATCGTATACTTTGGCAGGAGGTAGACAGTGAAGGAAACTAACAAATACTCAACTAAATGTAGTTTATTTGTATGATTTTTTGCTGCAACTGAATATACTTTCTTCCAGGTTTTCAATGATACTATAATTAGTGATCAAACGGGAATACTAATGTTACTCCAGGTGACAAATATATTGATATCTGAACCATGAGATTTCTTCAGTGATGCTTGCTCAGTTAACCTTTCTTCTGTTTTGCATATGTTTGTCCTCTTCATGCTTAGCAATATTTCCCCCTTTCTTAACAGCACAAAATGTGCAGTTGATCAAAGATCAAAGTTGAATCAAAGTTGATCAAGAGGTTTAATGTATAACTTTTTGCTGGAAATTATGTTTTATATTACCAATCCTTTCTTCCTTGTCATCCTCCTATATCCTAAGTCTTTTGGTTTCTGACTTGGCAATTGAAAGATTTGGATAGTAAATGTGTTCTTTTCATGGTAATGATGTATAAGTGAATACGTAAACATTCTTTCTGAAAACTGGTTATTTCCTGATGCTAGGCTAGAGCTCTGAGATTCTCAAATACAATTAAACCATCCCCCTTCACACTTGACTAATGATTCATCCATTTATCAACCTTTTTTTGAGCATCTAAAAAGTTTAAAAGGTAGTCCCTACCGGAAGAAGCAGCATGTGTTCAAAAGGAAGAATAAAGTAGCAAAAAGCATCAAATGCGGGCTGAGAACAATGAAGTTATGGAGTTATTTAACCTCTCTAAGCTTGTTTGTTTCATGTTCTAAAAATGAGGGTATTAACATCAACTTTACAGGGTGTGTTTGAGGGTTAAAGATGATAATGTTTGTAAAACATTTGGCTTGGCAGAGATTGTGACTTATTATAGCAGCCATTTTGTTCCGGGCATGCTATATTTCCCAGACTTCAGCAGAGTAAGATGTGGCCACAAGCCTATCTTCCAAGCAATGAAGTTAATTAGAAATGCTATGTGTGGTTAATGGAAGATAGCCTTCAAAGGGGTACACTCCTCTTTTTCTTCTCACCTCCTGGTGTCTTGACTGTACCTATGTTGAGTATAGCTCAAGCAGCCATCTTGGCTCATGCGGTGGCTTACCAAGAATGGTAAAGCAACAGTAGAGAATGAATCTAGTTCTCTGTAATCATGATGTTCTACACCCTGCTCCTGGACTCCGCCTATGTGCAAGTAATAAAAACTTCTGCCTTTATTTTGCACGCACTTATCTGTTTGTTTCTATGTCCCTATACATTCAGCACAACCTAGTATAAAGTAATACAACTTACAACTCCTATAATCTCAGGTGATTTTAAAAGAACAGAAACTGAAGGCAAAGAGGCCAGATAAGAGACTCTCACACTTGTTAGGACAAAATACCCTAAATACACAAATCGGAACAGTGGCGATGGGATTGGAGAGTACGTGGCTAAATGAAAAATATTGCAAAGGTAGAGTAAACAGGCAAGGCATTGAACTTTGAAGGGGCTAAGATGATGCTATGGAGTAATATATGACTGAGACTTTACCTGGAGTGTCAGGGAACATATAATAACATTCATTAGAACAGGAAATTAACAGTAATGAAGGTATTGTTGAAGAAAATATTAAGTTTGATTCTAGAGATGTTGAGCTTGGTGTGCTGGCTTAGTATCTTGGTGAAAATGTAAAGCGAATATCACAGTCTTATACTTTTGCATGGTATAAACTTAGGTTGTAGTTGATTTATTATAATTATTCATTAATTCATTCAAAATGTTTTCTTAAGTGTCTACTTTATTCCAGACATCGTTTGGGGCCTTTGGGATACAGCGGTGTCCTTGTCCTCAAGAAGGCTCATTCTAGTAAAAAGCACATTTATCTCTGTTCTAGGACATGAAGAAGGTAACTTCCTTTTACAGAATTCTTTATTGTTAGGGTAGCACGGTAATTGCATTGATACCTTTACATTATCCAATACCTTAGCCCAAATTTTACTTTTTTAATGTAATTTCATTTTGATTGTGTCATACCATGAAGGAGCTAGTTGCTTAACCTTGAAATTTTCAAATTGAAAGAGTAATAGAAGTAAGGTGCAGGACAGAAATTAAGGGAAAACAGTCTTACACATTCCACAGATTTTAAGCAATAATGTCCTCAGTAAAATCTGGAGCAGCACTTTGAAATTGTAGACATTAATAAAGCCTATTTCTTCCCCTTGTTAGCAAGTTGGAGCTTGTACGTGTATTATTGCAAACATAAATTCAGCTACAGGACCATGTAAACAGCTCTATTAATATTTATTACCTTCTTTCTTTGTTTCATGAGGTTTCAGCAAAGGTCCTTATTTTGGTCATGGGAAAAAAAATATTTCAAGGCATATAATTCTGAGATTGCTGAAAAGTAAATGATTATTCTTCAGTAAAATGCAGATGTATATATTGGTTTTATTGGTTTTTACTGGTTTTACTAATCATCTCCAACAATTTTCACATTCTTTAACTATCTTAGCTATACAGAAGTATCAGTAATACTTCGTTGCTGCAACTGTATAACAGAAATATTAAACTATAGTTTAGGACTAGCTTCTGACTAGATAAATGGTTTTGAACCAAGTCATAAACTCCAGATGACTGAGCAGTTCAGTTCACTAAAATATTTATTTCTGGCTTTAAACATTCCATAAAAATACCAACTTTGGTTCCCTGAACTCTTCTAACATTTTAAAGGTTTACATACCAGTTGGTTTGGGAGGCTTTTGGTAAACTTTTTTGTAAACTTTTTTATAACTACCTAAGTTGCTCATTTTACACACAAACCATGGGTCACAAAGTCACTCATATGGATATAGCACTGCCTATGCACTTACTAAGTTGTCTGTTGTGGGTTTATATAATTAGAGGAGAACAATTAGTTTATACATTAAGGTCAATAAACCATACACACTGATTCAGATTGGCTGCCAATCTCATCATTTTTGAAGGACATCAAATGAACTTGAGGGTAAATATTAATTTTAGTTGCAATACTTGCCACTTATAGGACAAACTTATGTTTTTCAAAGCGCTTCATCATTTCTAACCCTACGACGTTCTGTGAGGTAACATTTAAAGAGAGCCAACAGTCAACGGATATAACTGAGAACTTCATCTTTATAAAAATGTGAAAATCTTATTTACCATATAATATTTTTACATCACTTATGGAAATATGTGTGGGACCTGTTATTTTGTACTTAAAAGATGTTTTCTTTGATACATTGTTCATGTTATAATGTTTAGTTATGCCCACCTGATATATCCATTCAGCAGTCAGTGGCTGTAAGACCAATGCATAAAATCTACATAGGTAATATTGTTTTTCTTAAAACGTCAAGAAACAAGAACACAAGTTACAAACCATTCATTTATGTATATATTTGTTTAAGATTGATTCAGTTTTTAATAATTTACTGAATTCTAGAGGGCATGATTAGGATAAACTAGACTGTGTATTTTATGAAGTCTGAAGACAGTTCAACAGCCTGCATCAGGACTCGACTATGATGGCATTGATCAGAGGAGGCACGAGATGAAGGGCTGGGCACCTTGGTTCAAATGCCAGCTTTGCCATTAAATAGATGAATCACCTTGAGCAGTCTTTCCACAGTCAGGAGTATCTGTTTCCTTCTTAGAAAATATACTCTTCCCTACATCACAGGAAGAATACGGCACTCAAATCGGATAATTTAACCCAAAGCACTTTATATTTCAAGCACATAAAAAATGCAAGTTATTAATACTGGTGCTGGGTAGTTAGCACATTTTTGTGGATCACTGGAGAGTAATCAAATGCCACATGTTCCAGAAATGACAGCCAAGGTCACCTCTACTCTATTCAGTTCATTGGGAATTGAATTTCCTCATCCATGGATCTGATCCTGTTTATCTTCTGTTCACACACTGCTGGTCTGTCTTTATAGTACTTGTCAGGGAGATGATAAGTCAGTTAACTTTGATGGTTTCAAAATAGTGATTCTACCCCAAAACATCAGTTCTGAGATTTAGGTGATACTCACTGAGCTGTTCCCTGGAATATATTCCCTAGCATATTATCAAGAAAATAACAAGTATACTTAAAAACTGAGCTGGGATTTACAACCCAGCAGTGATTCTGCATCTCCATTTGTCTTTTTCTATCCTCCTCTTATATCTCCATCATTCTTTGAACATATAGGTCTGTTCCTGAGTTAATCCTGGAGGAAAAGTTAAAGCATTCATAAATTCTGAAGACATTCCACTCATTATCTGTCTCACTACTTCTGCTTAAAAGAAAAATAATTTCAATAGAATTGACTGACAGTGTTAAATGATATTTGGTTGACATTATATTTATTAGGAATGTCGTTTTGCCCAGTTTTCTTTTTTTTTCATCCTTGTGGTTGAGAATATAGAATTTGAGGTCTCATTCAAACATTAAGATCTTAGATCTTTAAATATTTCCCTGTTCAGGCTTTTTCTGAAGCATGGGTTCACCAGTTAATTGTTTAAGAAGAAATTTGTAAACATTGATATAAACAATTAATCAGATAATCTCTTAAATTACATTTTATTGTTCCCTAACAGTGAATCTCTTTTAACCTGTCATGTTTTTTCTGCCTCAAATTTTTTCCTACTGTCAGAAAGTCAAAAGTGGTTTTCAGAACACTTTTCCTGAATCAAGAGCTTTTTAAATTGATTCCACTGCCTCTATTATTATCATTTTCCTTAAGCCTTTATGCAAGATGGCAATAACCATTTGAAAAATTAATAAAAATGCATACTATATAAAACGTTTTCCCTTATTAGCAGTAAAATAATTTGGGAGTGCAGACAGGTGATGAAAGGCTGATTCGTAAATTATCACAGACCTATCTATCTAAATATATGGTCATATTCTTTATCTAAGCATATTATGTTTGCTATATATCCATTTCAACAGAGAGCTAAAAACTATTCATTCAATCTTTTCAAGATATAGTTATGGAACACTTATAGGACTGTATCACATAGGGGCTAAATGGGATATAGCAAAGTTACAAAATATGACCTTTACCATTTGAGAATATACAATATACATGGAGAGAAAATACAAACAGACACACTCACTCATGCTGGCTGCAGGGACAATTTTTGTTCATTTTTTGTTCACTACTTCCTTACACGGTGCCTGACATAGTAAATAGTAAGGACTTTGAATGAGTAAATATACAAATGTCATAACCAAAGGAGCATGTGTTCTACAAAGAAAGAAAAAAGGAGATAGTTATATGAGGTGAAGTCAAAAAATACTACATGGAAGGCTTCCCTGGTGGCGCAGTGGTTGAGAGTCCGCCTGCCGATGCAGGGGACACGGGTTCATGTCCTGGTCCGGGAGGATCCCACATGCCGCGGAGCGGCTGGGCCTGCGCGTCCGGAGCCTGTGCTCTGCAACGGGCGAGGCCACAACAGTGAGAGGCCCGCGTACCGCAACAACAACAACAAAAAAAAATACTACATGGAGAAGATAAGACACACAAATAGTATTTGTTTAGGTGCAAAATGACAAAATGCATTTCAAGTAGAAATTTTTTCAGAGTACTAGGAGATGGTGAAGTGTTTCTACCGCTATTTATGTCAGCCAGTGAAGTCACTACTCAGCCTCTTACCACAGCGAAATTCTGAATATCCTCTTTTCTGACCCCGCTCCCACTTCCCATTTCCTGAACTTTCCAATGCACTCCCTGGAATTCACAGACAAATCCCTTATATCATTATCAGCTTCTCTGGATGTTCCCTTCACATCCTTGCTCTAACTTACCTGGCTCTCCCCTGAAGATATTATTACCCAGAAACCCTCCTAAGTGTCTCCTGATTTTCTCCCTTCATCACTCATACTATCCAGGTTAGAGATGGGATAAAAATCATCTTTGCTCCTCATTGCTACTTCCAAACCTTCTAGGATTTAAAAAAAAAAAAAAGCATTCAATCTAATGTTTTTACATATCACTACAACCTCTCCTTGTTGCAATCACCTACAGACACCTTGGGTCCCATCTATGAAGATTTTAGCTCCAATATCATGGTTTATTTGACATAGTTCTCATAATTATTAGTGATTCTAATATTCATATACATTATATTTCCATCATGCTGTGTTCTCAGCTCACTGGTCTCTTCTGATAAACTGAATCTTTCCTTTTCTCTTAGCTTCTTACCTCCATTATCATACCCTACACTTTGTCATTAAGAACAAGTTAATTCTTTCATACTCTCAATTTCCATCATCTCATTTTCTCTTCGTTACTGTCTAATCCTTCTCAGTGTCTTTTCTGATTAATCCTTATCTACTTGCCCAGAGCTTGGTCCACATATATATTATCTTGTCTCTCTACGCTTACTTCCCTGGTGATTTCATCCAATCTCACAGTTTTTAGTACTACTCCAAACTCTAGAATCAAATATCCAAGAGTCTTGACACATTTACATGAAAGTCTAATAGACATCTCAACGTCAACATGTCCAGAGCAAGATTCCTAATTTCTTTTTTTTTTTTTTTTTAATGTAGCTCTTCTCCTCCAGTGTTTCCTATGTTAATAAATGTCAATCACATCCTTCTGGTTACTCAGGCCAAAAACAGTGCAGTTATTTTTGATTCTTCTCTTTCTTTCAAGCTCCATATTCAAGATACTACTGAACTTCACTTTCAAACCATATTATTTATATTACAAAAACTATGTTTCTCTGTTACTACCATCTCGGTCTAAGACAACATTGTTTTCCTGAATTACTCAAATATTTCCTAAGTGGTACCCTAGTCCTGCTTTCACTGCTATATAAACTAATACCCAGAATGATTCTTTCAAAATTTAAGACAGATCACATTATTCCTCTACTTTTAAAAATCCATTTTTTTTTCTATTTCACTCAGAATGAAAGCCAAAATTTTTACAAAGGCCTACAGGGCCTTAAATTTAATGGCCCCCCTATTATTTATATAACCTAATCAACTCTAGTCCCCTGCCCACTCCATTTCAGCCATAGTGAACTCATTGCTGTTCCCCAACCATGCCAAGCCCATTTCCACCTCATGGCCTTTGGACTTGCTATTTTTTGACCTGAAACACTACTTTCCAGGTAGTCACATATCTCACTCCCACATCTGCTTCAGGTATCTGCACAAAAGTCTCTTGAGGATATCTCCACTTCTCGTCAATGAGACCTTCCTTACCAGCAACCTGAAATTCCACTCTCCTAGAACTCCCTAATCCACTTCCCTGCTATTTATTTTCTCCATAAATTTTACCACCATTGACATAATATCTTTATTATTTATTAAATTTATTGTCTCTTTCTTCCCAGTTGGAATGTAAGCATCACAATGGAAGGAAGATTACCTGGTTTTTTCTCCTGCCATATCCTCAGTGCCTCTTACGGAATCTGGCAACATAATAAACATTCTCTGTTGAATAAATGAATGAATGAGTGAATGAAAAAATAGTGAATAGTAAAAGGCTAGCACTACAACAGGGTAGAAAGGGTCTTTACTACCAGGCTGAAGAACTAAGATTTCATATCTTACAAAACTATCCATGCTGCTACATTTCTGGTGCTTTCATCATTTCTCGCTCCTAAGATTGTCTCCAGCCTTTTTTATTTCAACTACCATTAAACTACCAAAGTCATTTTCTTTCTAAAAGAAAAATGTGTCCGTGTCACTCACATTCTTAAAGTCTTTCATTTGTTTCCTATTTCCCAGTGGATTAAACCCAAATTCCTTTTGGCACTTCAGGACAGAAATAAGACTTATCTAAGACAGCATCCTGGAAAGATATTTTTACCAAGTTTGACATCAGAATATACCAGAATACCTAATGTATCCATTAGGAAACTCTATCTGGTCTAGTTAACTATATATAGTGCTATCCTACTCTGTTCTTTAACTTAATTATTTATATGCAATACAATTTTATGTGAGATTGGTATTATGGAATGTAAGTTCTCTATAATACTATATAGCTAACTGCATAAACAGTTATTTTTATGAAGTTATAAACAACTATTTTTGCTATACAGTGCAGTTCTGATATTAATTATAAGAAATTGATGGAAATGTGGCTGAGGAAAATTTCTATTCTCTTCCTTCCTTCCTTCCTTCCTTCCTTCCTTCCTTCCTTCCTTCCTTCCTTTTTCTGTCATTTTTCTTCAGTGTGTCCCACTCTCTTCTGGCCCAATTGCACCCTGTCTAGAGGCTTTGCTTTCTTTCATTGCCAACTATAAGAATTTTACCATGAATTTAATTTACTATCTCAAACATCTCTTATAATTGCATGATAATGTAGCACTAATTTTTCTCTTTTTAATTTGAAACCATATTTCCCTGTACATACTTTCTTAATATCCTTGATCTAACCTTTGCCTAAGGGACTCTACTCATCGTTTCTAAAACACTGGACACTACTACATTTCATTATCATCACGGGTCTTTTGCTTGTTTGTTACTCATAATGTACTTGATCCTTTATTGCCCAATTCCACTGCAAAAAACAATGCTTCATACCTAGTTACATCATTCTTACATTTTACCTGTATTACTCAATAACTTTATGTTGGTACTGTTAAAGATTTTGCATATTAATCTCTTGTGCTTGGCATTATACCAAACACATAAGGACCTCAAAAGTATTTGTTGAATTATCTTGTAGAAAGTAAGGAATGTGGAGTTTCTATTATTTCTAATGGCTGACTATGTAACTGAGACCAACATCCCTACTAAGGACGATTAGAAAAGATGTCCAAATAAGAAAACAAGAAAAACCTTTTTTTAAAAGTCAAATTAAAAGCAGGAGAGTACTAACTGAGTACCAGGGAATTGAGCCAGAGAGTTAGAGCTCCATTTTTCCCTGGGGATATATGGTAATTCAGGAAGGTGAAGCTGATATGTCAAAAATCTGGGCAGCTACTTATCTAGTCATGGGACTAAGCCAACTAGAAAAGGTGTATAAGGCCTGCCAAGGTGGGTAGAAATGCTCTGGGCAAGGAACTAGAATAGCCAAATCACAAAAGAAATTATTCAATTTGCCAATGGGAAAACTAAAAGCACAATGATTTGCCACATTTAATTTGGCCGACCTTTAAGGGTCAAAAGTAAAAGCATTGGCAAGAATGTGCAAAATAACAACTTTCACACATGCTGCCTGGGAGAGCAGACTGCTGTAACTACTTTAGAAAAGTCTGGGATTATCCCCTCAAGTTGTATACATGCAACCCAGTGACCTCAAATCTGCTATTCTTATATACCCAATGGAATACGAGTACACAAAGAGACATATAAAAGAATCTACATAGCAGTATTATTTATACTGACCACAAACTAGAAACATCCCTAATATGCATTTACAGTATAGTGGAGAAACAAATTCTCTAGAGTGATAAAATGGACTATTATGTCCTACTGAAAATAAATAAATTACAGAAGAGTGCAACAACAGGGATGAAGCCGACAATGCTAAGAAAAATAGTCACAAAAAACACATTCTGTATTATTCTATTTATTGAATTTTCAAACAAGCAGG
This sequence comes from Monodon monoceros, assembly GCF_005190385.1. Classification (NCBI taxonomy): domain Eukaryota; kingdom Metazoa; phylum Chordata; class Mammalia; order Artiodactyla; family Monodontidae; genus Monodon; species Monodon monoceros. The sequence goes on along the minus strand of NW_021703767.1, from coordinate 98,433,592 downwards.
CAAAACTAAATCATAGTATTTAGGAATGCAATCAATGAAATAATAACTGTAAAAGTCAAAATAGTAATTACCTTTATAGGTGGGAATTGGGAGTAGAGATTGCAAGTTCGCAAGAGAGAGACTTCTGACACGCAGATACATTTAAAATTTTTGAGCTGATGTTGATTACACACTTGTTGGTTACAAGTTAGTTACATGTCTTGTAACAACATTTTTGTTTTGTAAACTCTTTTATACATGTTTTGTCCCCCATCTCAAATAATTATTTGTGAAGTAGAATGTGAGGATCCATTGGAATATTTTATGAAAGGCAATCATATGTTGAGGAGACCAAGAATAGCACCTATTTAAAAGACCATTAGCAATGCCCAGGTCATCATGAGAGTAAGGTTCTTGTTTTCTTGGAGAGAAGAAAAATGAAGAGAAGAGGAAGAAAGGAAGGAAGGAAAGAATGAAAACATATTCTTGAAGTACATGAAAGTCTGTATCTTGTGATCTTAGCCACAAGTGTGACATCAGATGGGGAAAAATGTTATATTCAGAAATGTGTTAGAACTGTCAAAAAAGATATGAGCTACATTGTGAAACAGATGTTATAATTCTGTTTTGTTATGATGATGAAATCGCTATTCTCCCTTAAAAAGGAACTTTTCAAAGAAAAAATTGGTGGTGGGCCTGCAATGTGCCATCTTGTAGAGAAACCAACCCAGCTGAGTCCAAATTTTCTGTGCCTACTCCCTATACTGACCCACACCTTCCACACAAACTATTCTTTGTAAATGCTGTGCCTATATTTTAAATACAGAATAGTTTCCCTGAGTCTTCCCTGAAATGATCTGCGTAACATTTTGGTATGGCCTAAATGGTGTAATCGATAGAAAAGTAGCTGGAGTGAAGCAAGAGAGTCAAGTGTTTTGTTAGACAGTCTGTTTTGAAGCAGGAAGTGTGATTGTCACAATAGGATATAATCCATATGATATTTATTCCTCCAGAAACCACGTATTCAACAATAGCTAGAAAATTACAAAAATTAAAGAAAAGTATGCAGATATTATTTAATTGATCCTTTCCTTGCTCAGAACACCCCAAGTATTACTGCTTAAAAATAAGTAATTTTATATGTATTTAAAATCAGTACCATCAGAGAATAAAATACAGCACCCATAAAAACTCAGTGATTATCCTTATCTCAATTTCCTTCCACAGTTGTAAAAAATAATACTGCTTTTAGGTAATCCATGTCACAACCACAGCAGGATATCAAAGTTCTTAATTTTTACTTCTTCTGTCATAGCAGAACTTTAGTAATATGAGATAAATTATAATGTTTAAATGTCGATATGCCTCTAATGTAAGTCAGGGGTAGATTAAACTTACTCTTCTCCTTCAGAACAAAAGCACCTTAAGTCTCCCATGGAGAAAAGTTACAAATAATGTATGTACATACTCGATCCTTAGAGGAAGAACATAACTGCCCCTCTAAGTGTGGGTTTTGCATAGTGACTTTCTTCCAAAAAGTACAGTATGGAAAGGGGGTTGAGGGAAAATAATTTTGCAGCAGAGAAAGTGGAAAATGTGTCTAGCCGGCTGACTAAGTTTGATATCAATGGTCATATTGACAGTGTGCAACCTTGATATGATAGCATGAGATGGAACTTCACCTTTGTGGTCTCCCTCCCAAAAACATATCCTCTCGTCACATTATGAGAAAAACATTAGAAAATTCCCAGTTGAGGGATAGTCTGCAAAATTCCTGACTAGAAATCCTCAAAACTGTCAAGGTCATCAAAAACAAAGAACATCTGAAAAACTGTCACAACCAAGATGAGCTCAAGGAGACATGATTAATAAATGTAATGTGGTATCCTGGATAGAGTCTTCAAATAGAAAAAAGTTATGGCAAAACTGATGCAATTTGAATAAAGTATAGAGTTTAGTTAATGACAATGTATTAATATTTTCCGTTAATTGTGACAAGAGTTAATAACAGGGAAAATTTGGTGTGGGGTTTAAAGAACTCTTTGAACTATCTTTGAAATAATTCTATAGGCCTAAAATTGTTCTAAAATTAAGATAATTTTTTTAAGATAATTTTAAAAATAGGTACAGTTTATCCCAAGTCCAGACTTTTCCCTAGGACTTTGCCATGTGCAGGAAGTGGAAGTGGGCATAAGGAGGTGGGGATAAGAAGGATTCACCAAGTCTACTGGCCTTGGTCATCGAAGGTCTTTTCCAAACTCCCTGAAGCTTCGAATTTTCTTTCACTGTCCTGAAAATGAGGACACTGAACAAGTGTCTCTATAAGAAATTAAAATATTTTATTTTAAAATAAAATAAAAAATATTTTGTAACTCTAATGGCACCTAGTTAGCATTAAGTAGAAGAGCATAAAAAGACAGCAATTCCGTTTGAACTCTCCTTATAGAATGTACTTCACAATTTGACTTTCTCAACTAATTATAATCTTTTATGGATCCCCAGAGACTCACAGACCTATCCTAATCTGCTAATTAGGAGGCAGCAATGTGCTGGCTAGGTTTTTTGGAGCGCCTGCCCTGAGCAAGTGTTTAGTACCAAGTGTTTCCCTTGGGGCTGTCTACAAATAAATTTTAATGAACAAGATATTATCTGTAGTGCTCCTATGAAGACCTGATGAGTACTAAGTTATTTTAAGAAAAAGCACATTTTCATTGATATCCATTGGCTTGATTTAGGAAAAGGAACAAGAAACTCTGCACTGGGAACTCGGAAATCAAAGGCATCAGCTTAATTCTATGACTACAGACTTTTTAATTTTTTTCTCAAAGATTCAGTGTTCTCATCTGTAAAATGAGGGGATTGAGCTAAATATTAGCAAACTGGGAGCCCTGAGATCACATGGGTGTCAACTTATAATATTTTACGTTTGACAAAGATTTTCAATTGGTAGATTTAACTCAATAATATAAATTAGACAATTTTCTTGAAACATTGGAAGATACGGTATTATTGGCTTCATTTCTCCGTGTGACAACAACCAGCTGAAATTGGGTAGCAGCACAGAAGGGTTATGATGATGCACGGTTCAGAGTCCCTCTTCACAGCTGACATAACCATCATACCTCTTCACCCTGCATTCAGTCTCCACTGGGAATGTCAACTGCTGAGAGCTCATAGTTGTGTCCCATATTCAGAATTGCCCTTGACTGTCTGCAAGGAACTATCTAACTCAAGACTGTATTCCCTCCCAGTAAGGGCCCTTAGCCATTGACTGGCTCCTTTACATTAGTTGAGGACAATTCTAAGGGGCCATCCCAGCCCCTCAGAGCTCTCCATGAAATCAGATGAGATCTTTCCTCAGCCCCGCTTTCCTCATTTTCTTAACAAATGCATCTCTTAAGAGCACACCCCTGTGAGCCTACATGTCATTCTCTTTCTCAGAGTCTGTTTCCAGGGATCCAATGTAAGGCATGCATCTGCAGCTTGCCCAACTTACCACCACACACTAACTTTTCCTAGTTATAGAAACTAAAGTTCCGTTTCTATTTATCAACACTCTCCCACTCTTGTTTTCCTCATAGTAAAAAAATAAAATTAAAATATCTGTACTCAAGTCTCTATCACATATGAGAAAATTAAAGGCAAGAGGGTCACAGGACTCTCTATTCATCATTCTTCACTCATGCCTCCCTAGAAATTTGAATTTATAATTCCGGGAATGGATGTTTTCTCAGATCCTTTCCAGGGCAATTATTCTGTGTTATAAGATCCCATGCCAAGTTTTTCTTGCAAGTAAGAGCAATTTTTATACAAAGAGTTGACTGTAACTGTGGAATTTCAAGACTAAGCAAGAGGCAACAGCCTACTTGCAGGGTCAGGTAAGAGCAGAGTCAAGGTTGAGCAGTAGCATCTAGGATCATAAAGAATAAGCACAGGGAATATTCTATATGACAATTGTTTCAGTACTAATTACATAATGCAGCTGGAACATATTTTCTCTTTCTTCTATATTATATAAGATCAATGAAAAATAATAAACGACCTGGTAATATAGTCCAAAGATAGAGCCCTTGCTATGTCCAGTAACTGTCTCTAGCCCATTAGTACTCACCAACATTTTATCAAATAATTTTTTAAAATAATTTATCCTATTATTATTATTATTTGGCTGTGCTGTGTGGCATGTGGGATCTTAGTTCACCAACCAGGGATCGAATCCAGGCCCCCTGCATTGGGAGCATGGAGTCTTAACCAGTGCACCACCAGGGAAGTCCCTCAAATCATTTTTAAATATGAATGCACATTACATTTTGACAACAGCCACGTCAGGAAAGTATTATTAGCCCCATTTACAGATGAAACATCAGAAGTTCGGAGAAATCAAATCTCTTGTACAGCTGGTAAGTAGCAGAGCAGGGGCTGGGTGTGCAGATCCCAACCTTATACTCTTGGACTCGTTCTCAGTCATGAAATATACAATTCATGGGACGCTAGCGTTCATCAGAATCACTTTGGAGTCGTCAGAATTTTCCAGACTCAGTGTCAGTATATGAATGACCAAACTGACATTGTGGCAAATCTTAGGCCTTGTGGCTTTGTTTCTTCTCCACGTGTCCAGTGGGGGAAATTTGGTTGGCCATATGAGATTTTCTTTATAAGTTCTACAGTTCTGTTCAAATTAAGACATTATCATGACCACTCTTTCTAATCTGCTCAAAATAATTACATAAAGCCAGCTCCAAGAATAGTTTATTCTAGGACTGAACTCATCGCCTGGAAACAGTTCTAGTTTCCCTGTATCTTTGGCAAAATTTAGAGAGAAAAAATTGGACCAAAACAGCTAGAATAAGAAACTCTCTGTACAACAAAACACACACATATATACATATATGTGCTCCAAATAAGTGAATAAATAAATCTGTATATATAGACATATAGATATCTAAACATATATATATGTTTGTATATAATATCTTATATACATGTTTTGTTATACAGAGAGTTTCTTATTCTGGGTCCAGGCAATGAGTGCACTCCTAGACTAAACTATTCTTGGAGCTGACTACATTTTATATATATATAAATATATATATATATATAGAGAGAGAGAGAGAGAGAGAGAGAGAGAATATTTCAAATTGAATATATGTATCTATTATTACATATGTATATATTTATACATTTTCATATATGTATGTATATATTTTTACATGTTACCTATGAATATATATTTATATATATAAGATCTATATTTGTATATATGTATCTGAATGAGCAAATCAGATTAGATAGTGCTACCCTCAGAAATGTTTATCACAGTTTTATTCAGAGTAGTGAAAAACATAAAATGATCCAAATGTTTGGCATAAGAGAATGAGTTTGTAAATCATGTCACACCCACAAAATAGATTATCATGTAGTCCTTAAAATTATATTTATGAAGAAAACTTCATGACATGAGAAAAGAGAAAATGATAAGAGAAAAAGAAAACATGAAATTTGTGCAAACTAAGTGATTTCAACTTGTTTAAAGAGCAATTAATAAAAAGCTAGAAAGAAATGTACCAATCTCTTGTGTACCCTCGGTATCCTTACCTTTAAAGTGTTATAATAACCTATTTCATCAGGCTGCTGAGAGAATTAAAGGAGCCAAGGAGGCAATATGGTGGAGTGGATGTATCTTCAGGGTCCTAACAGGAAACAGATAGCACTTTCAAATTGAGTAATTAGAGATAATTTGATAAAGGAACTATTTACCAAAATGCTGCAAGGGTATAAGAAAAAATAAAGGAGGGGCTGAGCCTGTGCGTCCGGAGCCCGTGCTCCGCAATGGGAGAGGCCACAACAGTGAGAGGCCCGCGTACCACAAAAAAAAAAAAAAGAAAGAAAGAAAGAAAACACAAAGGAAAGGGGAGTTATGTAGAACTAGTAAAAATTAGGGTACAAGTATTTCTCCTGGATATGAGAGGGCAGTTTCCAAATCCCAGATGCAGAGACATCTGTGTGAAGACATTTGGTCCCCAACAACTTTGACCTTCTGCGGAGCATGGCAGCCAGGACATAGTAACCCAACAGAAAAGAAACCAGAATATAAGTACCCCAATAACACTGTTTTCCTTCCATCCGTATAGCCATATAGAGCTGCCTCCCAGAGTGGACAGCAGGATGAAGAAAAGTGAAAGGGAGCCCTGCGGGGGGGTGTGGGGGGGAAGTTATTCTATAATTCATTTTCTTTGCTCTTTTGCATCCACTTTCATCCTTCAACCGGTGAAAATGTGTGTCCCAGCCAAGGGATGGCACAAAGTCCCATCAACTACTTTATCCACATGAGATTCGTTGTTTGAGATCCAAGGTGAAAGGTAAGTTACTCTGAAAGTTTATAAATGTTTAAACTGAAAGAAACCTTATAGACAGAAAAGATAATTTCATATCTGAAATATGTATCCATTCCTGAAATGATGGAAAGATTCAATCAAAGTACCACCAGTTGTTCTTAAAAAACAACAAAAAGAAAAGTTGGAAAATAAGTGAGAAGGGAGTCTGAGGCAAGGAGAGGAGTGAGTTCCCTGATACTCCCAGCAGGACTGGGGCTGGCTCAGGCCTTGCCTCCCAAGGCCTCAGGTCCAGTCAGGCAGTCCTATCTACTCAGCACACTCAGTTCCCAGCCTCCAGTAACCATTTTCTCTTCTTACCTCCTCAGCCCTGGTGATGACATGCACTATCTCTTGTGGGTCTCCGAACACCCTGCTCCCATGACAGTAAACAGACCTTTTATTAAACTCTTCTCAAGTTACCCAATTGGAATTTATCTGATGTATTTTCTAGTACTGACTGATAGAAAAATTAGAGTCAGCAGTGGCCTCAGGAAAGATATTGTTAAAAATGGAACTCTGGGATTGAGTTGCTTATATAAGGAGTTGCTTATTTGAGGAGTAGAGGGATAATCCCTTTGGCAGAAGGAAATGAGGAATGGGTAATCCATGGCAGGTAGTAGTGCGACAATAATTCAAATTACTGTTGCTGGTGGCCTGGTATCTTTGTCGGCTCTGCTGCCAAAACAAAATACCACAGGCTGGATGTTACGGTTTAAACAACAGAAATTTATCTTCTCAGTTCTGGAAACTGGAAATCCATGATCAAGGTGCCAGCAGGGTCAATTTCTGGTGAGAGCTCTCTTCCTGGCTTGTAGGCAGCCATCTTCTCACCGTGTGCTCACATGGCCTTCCCTTAGCAGGTACATGTGGAAAGAGAGAGTTCTGGTGTGTTTTCTTATAAGAGCACCAGTCTATAGAATGAAAGTTTATGACCTCATATAACCTTTATTGCCTCTTCACAGGCCCTATCTCCAAATATAGTCACATTGAGGGTTATGGCTTCAACATATGAATTTTGGGAGGACACGACTGTGAGATAATAGGAAAATATATATATATTACATAATACTTTATATATATACATATATAGGTATTATACATATATATGTATGTATATTTCTGCCACTGGTTTCTGGCACAGAGCTCCCAAAATACTTGTAACTTACTAAGTGATAAGAACACCAGGAACATGTTTTGTTCTATTGAGGAGACTGGGTGGCTCCTGCCCGAGGACTGGTCACCAGAAAGACCAAGCCACGATTAGAAGCTTGAAATTATCAGCCCTGTCCTCCATCCTCTGGAGATGTGAGAGGAGCTGGAAATAACTGATCTACATGAGGACGCCTCTGTAAAATCCCCAAAGTACAGGGTTCTGAGAGCTTCTAGGTTGACAAACACATACACACCAGGAGAGTGACACTTCCCAAGCCCACAGGGCAAGACTCTTCACTCAGGACCATCCTAGGCTTCACCCTATGTCTCTCTTCATCTGACCTTTTTATCAGTATCCTTTATCATATCATTTAATAAACTGATACATGTAAGCGTGTGCTTCCCTGAGTTCTGTGAGCCACTCCAGCAAATTAATTGAACCTCAGGGAGAGGTCATTGGAACCGCTGATCTATATCCAGTTAGTCAGAAGCACAGATGATAACCTGGGCTTGTAAATGCATCTGGGGTGGAGGGAGGGGGGTGGGGACCATGAGGGGCTGGAATCTTGTGGGACTGAGCCCTTACCCAGTGAGAACTGATTCTATCTCCAGGTAGTGTCAGAATTGAGTTAAATTGTGAGTGAAACACCCAGCTGGTTTTCACAGAGAATTGGTTGTTGTGGAGAAAAACCTCCACACATTTGACCAGAGTGAAGTGTTCTGTGTGAATAGCAAAGGACACTCACAGGGAAGAAACACAGTAAGGAAGAACTGGGTTTTTCCCCATAGGAGGAAAATTGAGTTTTTCCTTTTTTATAAACATTTAGTCCATATATATTAATTTAACCTTAAAAACGCATTCCAATATATATTAGGTGCAGACAAATGCTGTTTGATTCCACTTACACGAGGTACCTAGAATAGTCAAATTCATAGAGTCAGAATGCCAGGGGCTGGTGTGAGGGGAGGGGGAATGGAGAGTTAGTGTTTAAAGGGGACAGAGTTTCAGTTTAGGAAGGTGAATAATTGGGGAGATGGATGATGGTGAGAGTTGCACAGCAATGTGAATGTACTTACTGCCACTGAACTGTAAAGTTAAATATAGTTGAAATAGTATGTTTTATATTATGTGACTTTTACCACAATAGAAAAACATTAAAAAAAAATATTTAGCCCATAACTCAGTGAAATGCAGAATGAAGGCAAGTAGCGATCAAATAACTGTGGCACTGATATCACAATTGCAGTTGCAATAATCATAACCAAATATTGATTATAAAAGATGGTGGCATAATTTAACTTTTGAAGTCCTGGAGAGTATACAAGAGGTAAAGGAGAAATTGAGATGTGTGACTCAACAGGAAACTCAAGTGGACAATTAGAAAACTTCTTTGGGAGCTTTATAGACCTTTCATCTCTTACAGCCGGAAACAGGCATGGCTGAGAACCAAGTCAGACACCTGATCATAACGGTTAGCGCTGCTGTGCTAATTAAATGCTCAATCCAGCCAGCTAAGGCACTGATAGGGAATGAATGGAATGCTGAGACATGGATAAAAATATGTGGGCAGGGCTTCCCTGGTGGCGCAGTGGTTGAGAGTCGCCTGCCGATGCTGGGGACACGGGTTCGTGCCCTGGTCCGGAAAGATCCTACATGCCGCGGAGCGGCTGGGCCCGTGAGCCATAGCCGCTGAGCCTGAGCGTCCAGAGCCTGTGCTCCGCAACGGGAGAGGCCACAACAGTGAGAGGCTCGCGTACCGCAAAAAAAAAAAAAAAAAACATGTGGGCAGTCATAGCCAAGGCTGAAAACTTTGAAATTATAAATCTTGAGGCTCCCTTGCCAGTTGGGGTATAACCAACCACCCGGTCAGGAGAAAATTTTCCATCATTCTCTTGCATTTCCACATGCCTTATGAGCAGAGACACTGACTACCTTTGTTCTAGATTATTTTTCAATGGATATATATATATATATATAGTGAACAGCCTTGGAAGATAGAGATAGTGTTTCCTTTTGGAGAAAAAGGCAGGAATACTTACTATCTTGTATGATAAAGTTAATGTCTCCTGCCAGAGCAAAAGGCAAGCAGGTTTGCTGCTGTGAACGATTTGAGTTCTCTGAACTCACAGTTCTTCTATGCCTCAAACCACTGCTTGAACATGTATCATTTGTTCCTCTTCCCATCACCAGGGGACTAGAACAAGAAAATGTTAATACTCTGATTATTGCTGTTGTTGTGAGTAATAAAGCCTTTTGTGCCTGACACAGGAATCTCCTGTCTTCTGCCCACCTCCATGGGCAGGCAAACTTGTTAGCTTGTAAGTGAGATAAAATCTCTGACAGTTACCAGTTCTAGATAATTTTATCAACAAAGATGAGATGCTGATAGAGGTATGGCTTTCTAGAAGGGGAAAAATGATCTTTCAAGTCAATAAGTGGGATTTGAGGCAAGCCCATGGGAATTGGTAATATTGCGTTGGCCAAAAGTTTCGTTCGGTGTTTTCCATAAGATGGCTGTAGTAGCGCTTAGTTGTCTTTAACTTCGTTCAAAACAGTTTTGTTAGATTGTATTGTGACAGCTGTTATACCAGCTTGCATTAAAAAAAAAAATCAAAATTGGTGAATTTTTGTGTAGCCATTTTAATATTGAAGGTGGAAGAAAAGCAGCAATATTTTCAGCATATTATTCTTTATTATTTCAAAAAAGGTAAAAAAAGCAACTGAAACACACAAGAAAAGATTTGTGCAGTGTATGGAGAAGGTGCCGTGACTGATCCAACGTGTCAAAAGTGGTTTGCGAAGTTTCGTGCTGGAGATGCTCCACGGTCAGGTAGACCAGTTGAAGTTGATAGCAATTGAATCGAGACATTAATTGAGAACAATCAATGTTATATCACGCGGGAGATAGCCGACATATTCAAAATAACCAAATCAAGTGTTGAAAATCATTTGCTCCAGCTTGGTTATGTGGATCGCTTTGATGTTTGGGTTCCACACAAGGGGTAAAAAACCTTCTTGACCATATTTCTGCATGCGATCTCTACTTAAACACAATGAAAATGTTCCGTTTTTAAAACAAACTGTGACAGGTGATGAAAAGTGGATATTGTACAATAATGTGGAATGGAAGAGATCGTGGGGCAAGCGAATGAACCACCACCAACCACACCAAAGGCCGGTCTTCATCCAAAGGTAATGCTGTGTATGCGGTGGGATTGGAAGGGAGTCTTCTATTATGAGCTCCTTCGGAAAGCCAAACAATTAATTCCAACAAATACTGCTCCCAATTAGACTGAAAGCAACACTTGACGAAAAACGTCCAGAATTAGTCAACAGAAAACGCATAATCTTCCATCAGGATAGCGCAAGACCGAATGTTTCTTTGATGACTAGGCAAAAACTGTTATGACTTGGCTGGGAAGTTCTCATTCATCCGCCATATTCACCAGACATTGCAACCTTCGGATTTCCATTTATTTCGGTCTTTACAAAATTCTGTTAACGGAAAAAATTTCAATTCCATTAAAGACTGTAAAAGGCACCTAGAACAGTTCTTTGCTCAAAAAGACAAAAAGTTTTGTAAAACCGATAGCTAGTGGGAAGCAGCCACATAGCACAGGGAGATCAGCTCGGTGCTTAGTGACCACCTAGAAGTGTGGGATAGGGAGGGTGGGAGGGAGGGAGACGCAAGAGGGAAGAGATATGGGGATGTATGTATATGTATAGCTGATTCACTTTGTTATAAAGCAGAAACTAACACACCATTGTAAAGCAATTATACTCCAATAAAAGATGTTAAAAAAAAAAGTTTTGGGAAGATGGAATTATGAAGTTGCCTGAAAAATGGCAGAAGGTAGTGAACAAAATGGTGAATACGTTGTTCAATAAAGTTCTTGGTGGCAATGAAAAATGTGTCTTTTATTTTCACTTAAAAACTTAGGGAACCTTTTGGCTAACCCAACACGTATGTTAACCAAATCATACTGTCAACCAGACAATAACCGTTTTTCCAATCATTGTTGTAACTCTCCTCCAGGTGGCAGTATTTCCTCACCAATATGGTGGTCAGTCTCAGGACCACCACATTGTAAAAACTAGTACTAACATATGTCCTGGGGGTGGGGGCGCGGACAGAAGTTTCTGACGCCCTTCAGAAAACAGTTACAGAGAAACGCACTTAAACCAAGAGTGCAAGAAGGGAAATCTATGACCATTACTGGCCAAAACCAGGTGAATCATTAGAACTTTGGTTGGTTTGCCTGAAAGATGAGGGAGTGGAACATGTAATATAAAGAAGGTAACAGCTAGGCTATTTTAGGATTCAACCCCTCCTGCGGTCTATCACGTTAACCTTCAATCCACTTGCAGAAGTCAGCAAAAGTTCTCCAACACTTTTGCAGTAGATATTGGCTGCTTTAAGAAACCTTTGACCTTCAGATTTCCCTGAGAAAACCCCCCATGGTAAATCATAGATGAGGCACTGAATACTAAGTTCGTACTGCACCGGATTGAGTGTTTAACTGTAGATGAAGACGAACTACTAGAGAGTGAGAAACTGAGTCAAAGAAATCCAGATAAAATTTTGCTGTCATCTCACCACCCTGGAAATCTTAGCTTGCCCTTATGTAAAAACTAGGCAATAACTGAAGAGTTGTTCTCATGACGATAGGAAAGAAAACACCTCCGATTTTTTTTTTTTTTTTTTTTTGTGGTACACGGGCCTCTCACTGCTGTGGCCTCTCCCGTTGCGCAGCACAGACTCCGGACGCGCAGGCTCAGCGGCCATGGCTCACGGGCCCAGCCGCTGCGCGGCACGTGGGATCCTCCCGGACCGGGGCACGAACCCACATCCCCTGCATCGGCAGGCGGACTCTCAACCACTGCGCCACCAGGAAAGCCCAACACCTCAGATTTTAAGGTGGACTGCGTTAAAAAAAAAATTACCACTGTGCAAATCAAACCCATGACAGCCAAATGTGACAAAGCCCAGAGCCCCAGCCAGAAAGCAATGTGACCTTGGCTGCTGAGTCAAAGGGTCCCCAAAGTAATAAAGACCTTGCTGACCCATATAGAGCTGTGAGTAAACTGAAAATATTGGCAGTTTGTGTGGCTGAGTTGCAAGCAGCAGCAATATTGTTGGGAATCAGATGAAAATATGACTGACTTACTGGTTAGAGTCCCTCTCTCCCTCTGTCACCCTTTATCCCAAGTTCAGTTAATTTAAGAAGAAAGATGATTAAGGGGCAAGCTGAAGTCTCTTGTACCAAGAGAAACCAGAGACTCTAAGCACCCATTTGAGTATGCTTGGGAACTTTGGCAAAGGGAGAAATTGAAACTTAATTTCCCATCACAATATAGTTTGGAGGAACCTTGATTTTCTTGATGTTTAGCATAGTATTTAAGCTTGGACTTTGGACTCAATCAGATCTTTAGCTGTTTGACCTTGAGTAAGATATTAAACCCTTCTATGTATCACTTTTCCTCCTTGTAAACTGAAAACATTAATGATACCTATTTTATAGGATTATTGTGAAGATTAAGTGTGATAATGTATATAAAGCTCTTATCATGTTGTCTGGCATACAATATAGTCTCTTTTCAATCATTATTAGCTATTGCTGTCATGTATATAAAATGTGTTATGGATATAGCATCATAATCATTTTGCCATTGATAGTTATGGGAAACAAAGTCTCCTAACACTGCTATAATAAAAATGCAGTTTGTACTACAAATTATCATGTGTAAAATTAGTATAACTATAAATTCCAAAGATTTAGTGCAGACATTTTGTTAATACTTAAGTTTACATATGAATATAAATTTAGACTCCCTGGGAATGAAAACTTAGGATTTAGATCAATTTATATTGACATATAGACAAAATATTGGAGGAAAAAAGCAAGTTGCCAATTATAATGATAATATAATAATATTTATATACATATAGAAAATTATACTGAGAAAGAGTAAGAGATGATGCAAGTCTGCATGTATATATATACAGTCTAAAAAGATATGCTGTAGATTTTAACTGGCTATCTCTGGGAATAGAACTAAGAAATATTTGTACTTTTCTTTTTTATAGTCTTATAACTGTTTACTTTACAACAAGCATGGTTCATATACCAAAAAATGCGATGCTTTTTTCATTGTGGAAAAAGTAAATTTTTATTTAGTGTACATCTCTCTGAAAATTGAACAGCAAGCGAGATGATAAGTGTACAACATATAATACACCTTCTATTATTTTTCATATATTTCTGCTATATAACTCCCCAAATCCTCTGAATACCCAGGACAAGTATAATCCCAATGTAACAGATAAAGAAAGGACTGAGAAATATTTAGATTACACTTTCTTATGTAATCCTCAAAAGAACCTCGAAGGCGTTTAGTAACATGCACAAGGTCAGGACAAGCACAAGGATTCCTGTTCCTGAATGATCGTCCAATACTTTTTCCATTACTTCACAAGGATCATTTTATCAGAAGTTTACATGAAGGTGCAGTGAGAAGAACAGAGGAAACTGACATGTCCAGGTACAAGTTGCTGTGTTAACATTTTGTTAAACAGAGAGGAGATCTGGGGAAGAAGGAGTCAAATCAGTTGTGACCCACCGACTGCCTTAACCGGTGGGATACTACTGAGACAAATAAAAGAAGGCAGAACATCTAGTCTAATGTCCTTGCCAACAATTTTCTGCACCTCTAGGTAAATAAAGTAATAATATTTAGTAAAAGGAAGATCTTTATTCATGGAATATTCTTTACAGGAAGCCCATGGCTTAGGATTGCTTGTAGTTAATAAACCTGGAATCTACAGATTTACAAAGCTTGGACAGTATTACATAAGCTATGGTATAAAACGGAGAGAACTAAAATCCTTCTGCTGTGTGAGGGGATAATCTCTCACTTGGAGACCATGTCAACTCTGGCCAGAGAGCACATGTCAGAAAACATGTCTTATGCAGGAACAAAAAGGACCTAGGAAGCTGCCCTTCACGTCCCAGACCTTTCCCTACTTTGTCTGAGCCTCCCAAATACCTTTAAGATTAATAACAGGCAATGTTTTTGGTTCATGTGAGTCAGATTCAAAAATAAAATGCTTTAGCTCAAAAAGAGTGTTAAAAGAACTAACAAACAAAAATATGTACTTAGCAATACATTTCTCTAAATAACAGGTGCGATTTAAAAATGCAAGGGGAAGTGAATATTAACTTACCATGTGCCAGGAGCTTTCCCTATGTTACTTCCCTATACTACCTACCATGTGAGGTAGGTAGAATCATTCCGAACTTCTTATAAAATTAACAAGACATAAAGAATTCTTTTACATGCGCAATTATTCTCAGATACTAAGTCAGGAATCTGGTGTTCCAACCTAGATCCAGCTCTCCTCTACTTACTGCTGCCTCCTAGGAGGAAGTTAAGTCTCTGATTACCCTTTTCATGGGTTGAGTTTAAGAACCAGTTCTCTACTTTAGAACCTGATGTGAAATCCCAAATGTATTAAAAAACAATACTTTCCAGGTTTAGTGGCCCTGTACTTATCCCCTTCTAAGCTTCATATGTTCACTAACGTCATTGTCTTTGCTTAGATGTCCAGCAATAGGGTCCAGGACTCAGGAAGATGAAACGATTCTTCATCTAATAGAAGTTCCTTTGATGGCACTCAGCACCCTCTCTTGGAAAAGTCACTTTTAATTACACTTTGACATTTATTTTACTTTACACCAAAAAAACTAAATAAATAAACCTCATGACTTTTAATGAAATGGATATGGTTTTTGCCCTGGTAGTAGGTCAAAATTGAAAGAAGTCATCTATGAAACTTTTCAAAGAGTTTGAATGAAATTACTTCATGTTTCTTCAGCTAAAACTAAAGTGATACTTCAGTGCTCCATAAATAAAAATTTTTCTTCTTTTTTGACATATGATCCAGGGGGATTTATAATGCTTCTGCAGAAAAATGAATTCTAGAGAGGCTGAGACGATGAATAGTTACAAGTAACAGTGTTTTCCTTTTCATGTTATTCCCAGTTACTCCTAATTCTGCATAAATGAATATTCCTGGGAACAGAAGGGCAGTGAAAGAGTAGGAGCAGGTAAGAGTATGTCATGTTCTACAGCTCCAGCATGCATCTGCAAGTAGGCATTATGCCCCAAAACAGAAATCCACAGGTGAGCAGATGGCATCAGTCCACAAGCAAGGTCATTCAGGCCACCTCTCTATAATTACACTTAGAATATATAACTCACAGGGAAAGAAAGATAATTTTCTTGTTGCTCCATGATTTTTAATATTTTTCCAGCACTTACAGAGCCTACTTGTGTTAAAAAAAAGAAAGAAAGAAAAAACATACAGTCAACACACACAAATGGCAGAAAATCTAAAGCAGAGGTGATCAAAATATCTAACTTCTGGATGATCTAGTTTAAACCCTTTTGAACAAATGTGTCTAATATGGTAAAATTGATTCTTTTGGCTGCAATTATTGTTTTTGCATAAATTAATAGTGATGTGCAGTTTATCTCATCCAAAGCAAGCTGGTTTAATTAATGGTATGATTTTTCTAGTGTGAAAAGTGGTTAAGAGAAGAATTCCTGGTTCTATGGCCGTCTACCCCAATGAAGGGATGCATTCACATGCTGACAGTTCATTTATAAATACCAAAGTAATTGACTCAATTCATTATCAGGGCATGTAGGACTTGCTTTTATGAAACAAGGGAGAGAGTCCCTCTGAGGTTCAGAAGTTGATAAGAGCACTATCAGGGCAGATGCACAAGTCTCTGCTTGTAGTAATCCATATTCTGTAGACTTTCCCCTTGTATACACCCTTAAAGTGTGATATTTGCCAAAAATAATTTCTTTTAATTCATTCGGTATTTATATGCCAAGTTATAAAATGATGAGGGAATGATACATTGCCCATATTTGTCAAATAGACAGATGTGAAGTTATGAAATACATATATATTCATTTGTAATATATAATATAAAATATATGATATATAATAGGTAATATATAGAGATATAGAATGTAAAAGAGAGAGAAAGAAAGAGAGAGAAAGAAAGAGAATCTTGTTCAGTGTTCCCCTTGGTAAACTAAAGGGAATTTAAGTCAAGACTGAATGATGCTTTCTTTGAGGCAGTGCAGTCAATATCCCCAAATACCTTTTTCCTTATTGCCTAACTTTCTTACTGCTTCAGTTCCTTTTTGGAACTGAAATTAGTTACGCTACTAAATGTGACTGTCAGTAACCAGATAATCAGGTCTTCCCAGTGCTTTTATGGGGACCCATTTTAGACCAGAATGTTTTTGCTGTAGAAAATTGATACATGTGCTCAAATAAAGTTCTGAGTTGACTGGTTTGAAGACAACGAGTTTGGGAACCATAGAGAGTGGGAACAAAGATAGAAAAGATATTATATCAAGTCTGAGTAATGCGACTTATTTTTTACAAAAGAAAATAAGCAAAATACCTTGTTGTTTCTAATACGTGAGTCAAAGTAGTCTCTCCTCTCTCGTTCAAAATCACTCCATTCTCTCTAAGCACCTTTTGTTGAAATTCAGCTGGTCTAAAACTGATTTATCTTTCCTCTCTAGCCTACTTCCCCTCCAGTTATCCCAATCCGGTGAAGAACATCACCATTCACTCAGACAGCCAACAGATTTGGAGAACTCCACTTCCTCTCCGATTCCTCTCTCTCCTTCCTGTGTCCTATCCAATCACCAACTAAGTCCAGTGGTTCTCTCTCCTTCATGGCTCTGGAGAGTGGCTCAACCACCACTGCATCAACTGTCTTTCAAACCCAAACATTTCTCACCTGGGCAAAAGCAGCCTCTGAACTGATACTTCTGTATTTTGCTAATCCCTCATACCCTTAGTGGTCAAAATAATTTTTCTAAAATCATATTCTGTTACTTCCTCTTTAAAATTATTTAGAAGTATTGCGGAGCTCGCTGTCTAAAATACAGGTATCTTATATGTTGTATATGATCTTCTGGGCTCTGCCTATGCCTACAGGCCCCATTGCTTGAGGGAAATGTCACTCTTAATTGGTTTATCTTTCTAGCAAACGAATTGTGTAAAAAAAAGATGTTGACTCAATATATGCGAATATTATCCCTTTATTATAGGTCATATGAAATATATTTTGTGATGCTAAGACTTTCATGCAGAAGTTATCAGGGATGGGGAAATAATACCTGTGAAGGATAAATTAGGCAGAGGAAGAGGTCAATCTGTGAAGCTGTTGCATCAGAACCTTGGCCAATCCTACAGTGAGTTTTGAAGCTGGAAGTGCCTTCAAAATTTTCCATAATGGAGGCGAGGGGCCAAGTTTTTATGTCCCCACATGGTCAAGTCATTGAATATTGGCTGTCCCTGGGGAGACACACGCCTGGGTGAAGCAGCTGCCTTCCAGTGAGGTAATTCCTGGTAAAGGATTTACCTTTGAGTCATTAGCTGTCAATACTAGCCGGAGCTGGAGGAATTGGGTGCCTAGGTGCCAAAGGGGCTCCTGGGTAAAGCATCCCAATTGCCCTTACATTTTACCAGAACTTCTTTATTTTAGTAGTTATTGTGATTTAAAATTGGTCCTAGCGTGACATTAATGAAAGCCAAATTCTAAATTTAAAATGGGGATAAATGCTAAAGATGATCATCCTGAAACCCTATACAGCTTAATCACGATTTCCAACACAAACAAAAAAATTAAAGTGAAAATAGAAGAAACAATTTGTTCATAACCACTTGTGTTGACTTCAGGATGTAGATTGTTAATAACATGGATTTTTCAGATTTCCTCTTGTCTTAGTATTTCTATAAAAGTCGAATGAGAACTCAAGCTTTCAAAGAGCACTTGAGAAAGTCAAATATCCTTTTGTTAGTCTCATTAATATCACATATCTCATTATTGCTGTCTACAAGAGATTTTCTGCAATAGTTGGTGTTACATTTAAATTACAGAACTAGATTAAAATTTCAAAGTCTCTTCTGAATTTATTTTCTGTGCTGAAATATTTTCTGAAAATATATAAATAAATATGCTATTTTGATAATTATTTATTATCATTATTGTTCCCCATTGAAACAAATGCAATTAGGATTTACGTAGAATTACTACCACTCACATATCTTAAGCCAACCATACCTACAAACCAAAAATGCAGAAAATTGTCTCTAAGTGATTGTGCGAAAGACAGTGGGAATGAACAAAGCCCTTTCCCCAATACACACACACATTCCTCCATGAAGAAGAAATGAACAGTCGGTTGCCCTGACAGTAAGTGCTGTAGGACAAAGGGACACTCCTCAGAGTCTACATGTAAAGACGGCTACTAATGACAGGGAGTGCAGTAAACTGCAGCAAGGGAATTTGGGGAAGCAGAATGAGTGTGCAGATTTTTTAAAGCACTGAGATCAGAGCCGACATGTTACTCTCAAATTTTTAAATAAGGACAAGAGATACATCTTTTATTTTTCAACCTCTTCTAAGAATAATATTCACAATGACACCCATATTTCATTAGCAATACATAGCTTCTCTCAGTCCTTCTCAGAGCCTGTTCAGACAAAGCTCACTGAAGCTGTTGAGACAAAGATCACCAATGCTGACCTAACTTGCAAGTCCAATGAACTTTTCTCCACCTTCATCGCATTCTACCTTTCATTGAATTCAACACTGTGAATGTATATGTAAACACACATATACACACATACCTGCATACATACATAGAGTTTGGAATTTTTGTTGTTGTTTTTACAGTTGACATTCGAGCCTTTATTTATTTATACATGGTAAAAATGACTGAATATAACATAATTAAAATCAATCGCATTAAAATATATACATGTATTTTTGGGAAGAACATATAACAAGAACATATAACATATAAATTGTGAAGTATGTCTTAATTCTGATATTTAAAAATAAAATAAAATAAAAACCAAACAGATAACAAAGCCCAGAAAAGTATGATAAACTCATGTTTCTCCTTTGAAGGCTGAGCTGGTTTATTACTCTATTTATTTTGAGCCGACCCCCACGTCTTTCATTACTGGATCAATCTTTCAAAGAAGCCTACACAGTCAGTAAAGAAAAAAGAGAAAGCCACTAGATTGATGTCATAGACCCAGAAGTTCTTATTCACTCTATGGATCACTGACCAAAGGCCACAAAATTTCCAAATTAAAACCATGAATGAGAAGAAAAGTTAGCCGCTGACTGGGACACCTTTGTCCTGATTCACAGCAGCTCATGGCTCCCGGGTTTGATGTGCATCAGCAGTGTTATTTTGGGTTAGTTACTAGGCAACTCCATCTGTGAGTCATGGGAGAGCGCCCAGCAGCACCATCATCCGTGTCATCTTTCAATAGACTTCACACAATAGCTAAACACCAGTCACCTTTTTTCCACAAAGACCCAGGAAGCTGGGTTGCATAGGATGGTTTTATATTGTAGCCCTCATAATTGGCTTTCATGTAATTTCAGAAAAAAATGCCATTAAGACTGTTATGGAAATAAATGGCTTACTAAAAGGAAGTCAACCACAAGGAGTACAAGGTAAAAATAAATAAAAATCCCTGAGTTGGGTAGATCAATAAATAAGGTACCTTTAGAAGATTATTATCGCTTTCAAGTCTCCAGGATTCAGCTTGGGAGAACAGTTACTGTCTTCAGTGCCTTAAAATAATCGACTGGATTCTCTTTCCCAGTGTTTAGCACAATATACCCTGTAATCCTGATGGAGACAAAAGCCTTCTGTTTGTTACTTTTAAGCAGATTCAATTATTCTTTGGGTTAAAATTTTGATTCATCCTAAAATATAAAAGTTACTAGGGGCTGTGGATGTGGGACCTGAGAAGGAACAGGTAGGTAATGAAGAAAATAAAAGCAGATTTTTTTCCAGGCAGATATTCAAATGCCTACTGGACACTACCTGATCAAAGTGTCACAAATAACTAAATTTCAGCAGTTCCAACATTTGCCTAAGTCTGCCCCTCTCTCTCGATTAGTTTTCTCCACCATAGGTACCTCCCACCATCTTACCCTTGTGCTGAAAATAACCCTCATCTCCACGCTCTCCCTTCGTCAGGGCTAGCTTCAGGAGTATGCGATCTGTGCAGGTACACTGGACCCCGTTCAGTGAAGGGCCTCACACTTGATCAAATGCTTCAATGTCACCATTTGAAATTCTTAATCGTTCGTTAACAATGTGCCCTGTGTTTTCATTTCACACTGCGCCCCACAAATTATTTAGCCAGCCTTTGCCTTTCATTCGTCATATGAAATTAGCCACCATCTGGTCCATTCTTCCTCCCCTAAGCTAACCTAAAAACCTGCCAGCTCTTTACCCAACTTTCATGGTTCAGGCCTTCAGCATCCTAACCCAGGAACCTTACTGTGACAAGTATTTTAGGGAAAATGTCTCCTTAGAAATGAACAGAGACTATATGTATATGTATAACCAATTCATTTTGCTGTACAGTAGAAACTAATACAACATTGTAAAGCAACTATACTCCAATAAATATTTTTTAAAAAGTAATAAAGTTGCTTAAATATGAAAAAAAAAAAAGAAATGAACAGAACCATGAGTAGGAGTTAGCAGAGGAGAATAGGGGAAAGAACATTCCAGGCAATAGATAGAGCCCTGGACAGTTCTGAGGAGGGAAAAAGGATGGGAGCTGGATGGAGAGAGGCTCAGAAATCCCAGATGGTCTCCCTTTATTGCTTTTCCTCTTCTCTCAGTCTCCCCCTGCATATTATCCAGGTCTAGGACTCCTGGCTGGAATTCCTCACTCCTAGCCCCATGTACATCTAGATCTAACATGAGATTTTATTATAACTGTTTTTAATCTGTGGCACAGTCTTTAAAAAAAAATTAGAACTCTCACTTGGAATCTGTATACATCTAAATACTCCACTGTTAGGACTATCCTACTCCTTCTAGTAAGGGGACAAGGTCAGATAAAGTCTTATCTTTTAGCATTTCTGTGCTCATTACCTGTGATACAACAACAAACTACATGTCTCTGTGCCTTTGCACAGACTGCTCCCTTGGCCTGTAATTCTCAACCTACACAACTTGCCAAGGAGTTTAACTAGCAAATTTCTAGCCAACCAGTATCTCCTTGGAAAGACTGAACTTCTGGAGAGAGTCAGCCCCTTCCTTTTCTGTGTTCATGTAGTTGGTTTGTACATGTCTACTATAGAACCAGCTAAACTGTTTATATGGTTAGAAGAAAGGAAGGGAAAGAGGGAGGAAATAAGAGTTCTGAACTTCTAAAGAGAGGGTCTGCAAATTAGCAAGCCAAGGCATTTGAAATGGAAACACTATAGCCACCAAAGACAACTTACCTGCTTCTCAATTTCCCCTACATCTCTTCCCTAGGAGAGATCACCACAACTTTCCTAAATGGGTTGACGCTAGTCTGATTTGTGCCAGCATTTCTCAAGAGAAAAGCCTGAGTGCTCTCCTTCTAGCCTTAAGAGAGAAAGTTAACCAGAAGTCAGCAAGATAAACCACCCCAGCCTCCTGTATGCCTATCTGCTCCCTGCATGTATAACAGAAGACCTCAAGAGTTGTTCCTTCCTTTCCCACTGGAAGTGACATATTGGCATTTATGCTAGTTCGCTGATTCTAAAGGGACAGAATGAGAGAGCCACAACTCCTTCCAATTACCCAGAATAGCTGAACTCAGCAGACAGTGGAAGACTCCTTCCACAGACTCTTTTACAAACAGCCAGCTATAATCCAGTCATCTATGTATGTACCAAAGACTAAAATACAAGACTAAGTCATTTTCAAAGAACAAAAAACCTTAGATCACACATGAAAGATCTCTCACCTTCCTCCTCTTCACCAAGTAAATAATTTCAACTAGATAAACTGTTCTAAAATTAGGAATTTGGATATACAATTAAATAACACCTTAAAATAAAATGTTATAAATATGCTCAATAAAAGCCCATGCATACTAGTGCATGACTTTAATATCAAATTGAAATATGAAAGAAAAATCATTTTGCATTATTTTTGTACTTTAGTTTCTAGCTTAATGTAGTATATGAGAACGTTCATTTTATCCTTAGGGACAATATGGGGAAGAACAGAAAAGGGAATCACCCCTCTTCATTACCCATTTTATCTTTACTCTGAATTTATAAATATATAATGTGAATAAATCTGGCAAATTAACATTCAATGCCAGGATAACATTACTTGATTTCTGTTATTTTGCTGTTTAGCTCTTTATTCCTATTACATTTTCAAGTTTTTCCTAATTTTTTTATCTCTTTTGAGTTTAAATTTCTGATTCTAATTTTCTGTTTTCAATTTGCTCCTTTGCAAGATTTTTTTTTAAGTTTATAAACCACGGCATTCTGTGGCCATTCTGTAGTGGATAAGAATGTATAGTCAGAAGCCAGTTTTATCTTTCAGACATGAAATAACATGCTTATTACCACACACACAAAAAAAGACCTTGATGAAATTTTCTTTTGTTTTTATGGTCACACCACCTTTGACAATGCAAAGTGCATTAAAATGCAATTGCATTATGCTACACCATTAATGACTTAATATTAGAAATATATTCCAAGGAAGCAGAAATGCTTTACTTAAGTTCAAGTGCTTTTGATATTCTCTTGTACTAGTGACATCTGTGGAGAAAGGATGCACTATATTTAATAGCATGAGCTATTCAAGATGATTGAAATAAGCCCTCCCGTGTCCTTCCATGCTCAGTGCCTAATGGTGTGTGCCTTGTACTGTCTCCAACCTTGTTGCTGTAGTGAAGCATAATGTCTATATTTTCTAAATTCTCCTCCTGTGGATAACTTGATTATAGCTTAAGTTTTTATAGAAATCTAACTCTCATATAGATAAGGTATAAAGTTAGATTTAAAGAGCTGAGATGTAAAATGTATATCCTTATTTTCTACTTTACACTTCAATGCAGAAAAATGACCTCAGTATCACTTCTCTCTACTAATTTCCTTATTACTAGTAGACATTCATGCCCATCCACAGTGCCCTAAACCCCCAAACCTATTCATTTTGCCTTTCTTTTCCTTAGAATACTAAACTTAATTTTAAAGTATGTAGAAATAAGATGACTATGGTACAGGAACTATAATAATAACAGTAATAATAACAATATAGCAACTAACAGTTATACAGCATTTGCTATGTGCCAAGCATTTAAATAAGCCTTTTATTGGCAATCTGTATGTCTTCTCTGGAGAAATGTCTATTTAGGTCTTCCACCCATTTTTGGATTGAGTGGTTTGTGTTTTTGATATTGAGCTGTTTGTATATTTTGGAGATAAATCCTTTGTCAGTTGCTTCATTAACAAATATTTTCTCCCATTCTGAGGGTTGTCTTTTCATCTTGTTTATGGTTTCCTTTGCTGTGCAAAAGCTTTTAAGTTTCATTAGGTCCCATTTGTTTATTTTTGTTTTTATTTCCATTTCTCTAGGAGGTGGGTCAAAAAGGATCTTGCTGTGACTTATAAAGTGTTCTGCCTATGTTTTCCTCTAAGAGTTTTATAGTGTCTGTCCTTACATTTAGGTCTTGAATCCATTCTGAGCTTATTTTTTTGTATGGTGTTAGGAAGTGTTCTAATTTCATTCTTTTACATGTAGCTGTCCAGTTTTCCCAGCACCACTTATTGAAGAGGCTGTCTTTTCTCCATTGTATATTCTTGCCTCCTTTTTCAAAGATAAGGTGACCATGTGTGCATGGGTTTACCTCTGGGCTTTCTATCCTGTTGCATTGATCTATAGTTCTGTTTTTGTGCCAGTACCATACTGTCTTGATTAGGGTTAGGACAGGAATAAAGACTCAGACATAGAGAATGGACTTGAGGACACGGGGAGGGGCAAGAGTAAGCTGGGATGAAGTGAGAGAGTAACACTGACATATATACACTACTAAATGTAAAACAGATAGCTAGTGGGAAGCAGCTGCATAGCACAGGGAGATCAGCTCGGTGCTCTGTGACCATCTAGAGGGGTGGGATAGGGAGGGTGGGAGGGAGACGCAAGAGGGAGGAGATATGGGGATATATTTATATGTATAGCTGATTCACTTTGTTATACAGCAGAAACTAACACAACATTGTAAAGCAGTTATATTCCAATAAAGATGTTAAAAAAATAAAAATAAATAAATAAGCCTTTTACATATATTAACTGATTTACTCCTATCAAGTTGGTACTACAGATATTTATAGAGTTTCCTGTTCAAATTTCATTCTTTGTGAAACAGTTGAGAACCCACAACATAGGGTCCACTATTTCTTCCACAATCTCACTACTCAAAGCAATGCCTACAATAGAGACTTCAAATGGCTCTGCAGTTCTGAGAAGGTACCACTCTATCTTGGGCCACAGCAGTGCTCTTTCCTACTAGCTAATGGCTAATTCCACTGGCTACTATGCTCACCTTCTATGCATCACTCTCAGTCAAGTTCTACTTGTCCTGCTTACAGTTACTTCCACTAAGACTATCACCTCGGCCAGGCACCAGTGCTGGTTCCATTAGAGCGTTAGCAGGGATATGTCACATGGGACAACATGGACTGCTGGAATGTTGAATGTGTGTCTAAATATATCTGCATGTATATGACCCTGGCATAGGTTAAAAATTATTGCAGAGGTATGTCGCAAAGTGGGTAAAATTCTTTTCTCCTGTTCTGCATTTTACTCCCTTAGCAGGAATCTAAGGCATCATAGTTTGTGCGCCAATATTTTATACAGTGTTGATACAAAAAAAGCTTTTATTGACTTTTATTTATTCTTCTTCTCCCTTCCTGCAAACCATAAATATGAGTTCAGGCAGGTCTGAGATGACAGTCATATCTGAGGAACAAACTCCCTGTTCTTCCGCTAAAAGCTCCTTTTTGAGATCAAGGATTTCTATATTTGGCCAAATTCGAGGACTTATTCCTTCTTCCCTTAGGATAAGTTCTTTGTCACAAGGCTCAAGGCTCCCCTGGAAAACATCATCTCAGTGGACCTATCTCATCAATTCAGGATGTATGACTAGCCATCTTCATCCAAGAAGTAGCTATGAATTAGATTGCAGGTAATTTCACTGCATCAGAATAATCATTATTGATTATTAGCAAACTGATTTTCTCAAAAGCAACAGAATCTATAAATAAGAATTGAGGGTTATTAAATTTAACATTTAACCATTATCCATGGCATAAATTTTGGTGCTCACAAAACATACCATGTGATCCTCATTATTCCCTTGCTTTCTTGCATTTAAACTCAGCCATTTACTTAATTCGGGACAATGGCTGTGAGTGGAAGCCAATGCATAGAAAAGTAATACACACCCTTCCAACTGTTCTTTCTCTGCCATGGCTAAGGTACCATGACACAGATACAAAATGGTAGAACTTTCATCAGCCTGAAATCTTGATTTATAGCATTTGCTAATTTCGTTGGTGTGAATATTCCCAACATGGTTGATTTAAGCTCTTAACATGAAGTTACTAAATTGAGACTTGGGAAAACATGAGCAGAATTGACTCTCAACTATTATACACCATGTCTAGTACACTCTATAAACTCCAAAAGAAGACATACCTATAATTCAGGGACAGAGGAAGAAAACATTGCCCTGTAAAACCTAAGTAAATAATATTCAATATAGACTTGGTTGAACCTAGACATCTACATAGGTAACACTAAGGAACTGAGAAGGTATAAATGTGTGTTGCATTTGAGATAGTGAATCTATCAAAGGGAGATGTTTTCTTAAATATATTAAAGATAAAACAGGATGTTTCCCACATCCTGTAAAGGTTATCTGCATGAACTCAGGTTCAATCAACACTTTACTGAATTCACGTTATGTGCCAGGAGTAATGCCCCTTGTTTATACATATGTTATCCCATTTCACCACAGTCTCCTTTGCCTTATCTCTATTTTGCAGATGTGAAAAAACAAGACATAGGCAAAAGGGAAGAAAACATTAGATCTTTTTCATTTCTCTCCCTCACTTTTGTGCAATCAGTAAACATGTAAGAATTTCCTACATGTTACTTTCTCCACGTGAAAAAGGGATTGGATTCTAAAGAACCAATATTCATTATTAATTATAATATCACTAGCATAAAGAATGATTTATTTGCAGTTACTGTAGTTTGAGAGAAACATCTCTTAAAAAAAAATCCTAATTTGTTTTTTGTCCATCTGAACTCTTGGGCTCATGGAGTCCTGAGTATACCGCCCCAACAGAAGGGAGACTTCCTCGGCAAATGTCAAATATTGGTAATCTCCTAAGATATATCTCCCATTACAATAATAATTTGATGCTCTAATTTATAAATCAGTCCCGTTAGGGTGTTTCTGAGTGTAAGTCACTCAGAAATTGATACTATCTAGAATACTTAAACAAAATAGTTTTGTTTTTTTTTTTTTGATCCTGTTACTTTGGGAGACAGTTTGTGGACCCACAGTGGCCCACCAAAAGTGTCTGACTCTCTATACATCTCATTAGCAGCAACTGCAGTATACGCATATTTAACTATAAAGACATGTTCAAAGTTAATTTTAATTTAATTTCCTTACTTTTAAGTTAAACATAGCTAAAGAATTGACAACTGAATTAAATTTTCTTGAAAAATAGTAGATTTTATTCTCTCATGGTATTAGAGACATTTTTCACAATGTCTACCAAGAGCATCATTTTACAATTTGTGGAACTGCCTTGAATTAGTTTTATTTTCAAAGGCAAACAGAAGTTTTCTTATTCCCCAAACCCTTTTTAACTTCAGCATGCCAAATAGCAAATTAGTCTTACCTGTGGGTAAGAAGACAGGATGAGCAGTGAAAAGTTCATTAGATTGTTCTTTTTGAAGTTCTTTGGGGTGAAGATTATATAAGGCTGTCTGAAGATGGTATAACTTGGCATAACGTCTAAAATGCATTTATCAAACGACTATAAAATGCCTCTTTTGTCTATTCGGTATTTATATCGGATGTTGTTGCTTTTCTGAGCTATACCCAGTTTTTCTCAGGCTTTGAGCATGCCCACATATAATGCCTTTCAGAAGGTTACTGTCCTTACTAAATATTTTATTTTTGAATGACTACTCAAAATAGACTTATACTCTGTCTATATGTTTCCCTCTGGGACTTCTCAGACTGATAAAAAAAATTGGTGTAGAACAAGACTGACATTCAGCCTCTTAGGTCCCTAGTCAAATACATTTTAATAACTCCT
Organism: Monodon monoceros; assembly: GCF_005190385.1. Lineage (NCBI taxonomy): Eukaryota > Metazoa > Chordata > Mammalia > Artiodactyla > Monodontidae > Monodon > Monodon monoceros. The sequence goes on along the minus strand of NW_021703767.1, from coordinate 98,405,825 downwards.
TATCCCATACAGAGGGTTTCACTCCTTAAATAGCTTTGAATAATACCTAACTGCCATCAGAGCAATAATTCTGCTATTGTCAAGCTTCCCTAGAAGGTTATGTATGAATGAGAACATATACTTCCCAAATGGAGTTGAAGTCTTGAGATTATTGGAAATATTAGGATTTATAATCAGGAGTTCTTCATTTTTAGACTCACCTTTGCCACCATTTATTCTCTGAGTTTATGCAAGTCATTCTTCCTTCCAGCACTGTTTCCTGACATGTAAAATAAGAAGATTGAACTGAAGTTCTTTTTGTATCTAAAATGCTAGCAGTTAAAAAATTGATGAAGTAGAAACAGATGATGTTTCTAGGCATAAACAAGACCACAGAATTCTAGCTATTTTAACAACTGAGAAAGAACAACAGCTACCAGTCTGCTCTTCATCCATGTACACTTCAGAAAATCTACCTATCAGTAGATTCCATTCACTCACACCAAGATTACAGTCCCCCTCACATTTGGTGGAAAGGCCCAATAGAGAAACAAATCATCACGCTGCAGAGGAAACTCTCACACATACTATTCAAACTGATTCATCATAATCATAACAGACCACAGAGAGATCACTGGACATTTGAAGAAAATCTGTATCATGTTAGTGAAAGGCTGAGATGAACAAACAACACAATTCATGATACTGAAGGAAACAATGCTAATTTAGGGAGCAGGAGAAGATTTTCATGAATTTTAGTTTAATGGATTTAAAGATATTAGAGGTAATATTCTATTGACAAAAGCATAAAAATTTTAAAAGGATATTATATATAAAAGAAAAAATTTATTAAAGAAGAGAATCACTTTCTCCCTCTCTTCCACCTCCCCACTCCCCAAACTTATTCTTTTCTACCTGTTTTGAATATTTGGTAAATGTGTCTTAAATCCTTACTTCCTATCAATGTCCAGAGGTTTTTCCAGACATTGTTTTACCTCATCTTCTAATCTCTAACCCCAGCATGCAGCAAAAATTTAATCTATAATGGGAAATAAGTAAACATTCAATAAATGTTAATTAAATAATTTAAGAAAAATGTTCAGAGCCAAAAAAGGACAAAAGTGTTCAGATTGATTAAACCCACCTAGTACCAGGCAGAATAAATAAGGAAAACAACAACAAAAACAAAATTATACCAGGAAATTTTCTGGTAAAATTTCATAATCCAAAGTACAAAAAAGTTTTTTTTTGTTTAAATAATTAACTGGGGCTTCCCTGGTGGTGCAGTGGTTGAGAGTCCGCCTGCCAATGCAGGGGACACGGGTTCGTGCCCCAGTCCGGGAAGATCCTGCATGCCGCGGAGCGGATGGGCCCGTGAGCCATGGCCGCTGAGCCTGCGCGTCCGGAGCCTGTGCTCCACAACGGGAGAGGCCACAACAGTGAGAGGCCCGTGTACCACAAAACAAACAAACAAACAAACAAAAATAATTAACTGACTTTATTGGATATCCCATTAATAACATTCAAAATGATACATAAAATCATCTTATGTCACTAGAATTCTATACCAGGGAAATTATCAAGTATGCATGAGGGCATTATCAGGCATGCAAAAATAATCCTAAAATTCCTTATAAAATAAATTGTTCAAAGAGATGTTCCAGAATAAGAGCAAGGAATCTAGAAATCGCAATGCCATAAGACATAAGAAGCAGTGCAATATGACACTGAAGAACTGTAGAAAGTTTCATTTCTTTGGGATTTTTTTTTCCTGACCAACAGATTCTATTAAACAACACTTAGAATACTATTTTGAAGAAAAAGAATTAATAGCACAAGAATTTATTTTCTTACATCCGTGTCTACTTGTTGTACTACAGTGTTATAATATTTATATAAGCATAAATTGCAAAGGAGGTATTGGGGTTTTCTGTATTTTGAATCTACCTATTGACAAAGGAATGGATGATGAGTTAGAACTACAGAACATAATGCATTGTCTTCAGCTCTGACCATGTAAAAATAATAACTGAAACAAGAATGGGAAGCAGAAGAGGCAGAAAAAAAAGGTAGATGTGCTAATTTCCTTGTTTCAGAACAGGAGTCAATAAATACTGCCTAAATTTTTTAAGTCAAGACACATAGATTTAAGAAAGTTCAGGTAAACAACCACAAAAAAAACCTCTAAAACTAAAAATATAATTATTAAAAATTATGTAATGAAGAAGGGTATAGGATATAAAATAATGATACCAAATTTCTTATACTTCATGATGAGGAGTCAATAGATATGATGGCAGTTGATCAATTTAGGTGTAGGTATAGTGTCAAATTTACGATAATCACTAGAAAAACCAAATTCAGAAATCCTCAGTGGTTGCCTCTGGGCACTGGGGAAGAGGACTCGTGAGTGGGACAGTTGGGAGTGAGATCATTTTAATTTATACAACTTTATATCACTTGATATTTCTTTAACATACATTATTTCATAGTATTTTTCATAAATACCTTGTTATAGAAAAAGTCTAAAGTGATGTAGATAATATTAATAGCTTATATTGGTGAATTACTTAGTTTATAAAAATTATATTCTTATGAATTGTCTTATCTGTGCCTAACAATCCTTAAGAAAGTAAGATTCTGGTCACCAATTCCAGTGTGAGTGGGTTTTCCCTACAACACCAAGCAATTCTCTTTAACACCAGTTGGCTGTCTTACAATTCAACTCAGTTCTGACACACTGTATCCAGAGATAGCATCAGATACCCCAGTCTAGGGCTCAGAGCTACAAGACTCTTCCTCCCCCACTTCAGCCACCAATTACTAATCCAGGTTGTCACTTGTGCAGCTACAGATAGAAGATTCCAATGACTCCCTCCTTGGTTTGATTAATTTGCTAGAGCAGCTCACACAACCCAGGAAACCAGTTTACTCACTAGATTAACAGCCAAGGACACAAATCAACAGCCAGATGAAGAGATACAGAAGGCAAGGTCCCGAACAAAGGAGCTTCTGTCCTCCTGGGGTTTGGGACCTGGCACAGTGGTACATGGAAGCAATCTGGTTTGGAAGCTCTCCAAACCCCTTCCTTTTGGGTTTTTCTGGAGCCTTTATTATACATGGGCACTATTGATGAAATAATAGACCATTGGTGACTGATTCAACCTCCAGTCCTTCTTCCCCACCCTGAAGGCAGGGGTGGCACTGAAAGTTCCAACCTTCTATTCAAGGTCGGTTCCCCTGGCAACCAGCTCCCACCCTTAGGTGCTTTCCCAGTCAACTCATTAACATAACAAAAGACACCTTTATTGCTCTCAGCACAGGAAGTTCCAACACTTTTAGGAGCTCTGAACCAGAAACAGAGACAAAAACCCAAATACACAAATATATTACTATAAATCACAATGTCAAAGAAAGATTCTGTTATTCTTACATAAGATTGAAGCAAAAAAAAGTAACAATTGTTGGTGAAGATATGGAGAAACTGGAACACTTGTAGACTGTTGATGGAAATGTAAAATGATGCAGCTGTATGATCCAGCAATCTCATCCCTGGGTATACGTCCAGAGGAACTGAAATAAGTATCTCAAAGAGATACTTTGTGCAGTCTCATGTTCACAGCAGCATTATTCACAATAACCAAGGCATGGAAACAGCAAGGGATGGATGGATAAACCAAGTGTGGTCTATAAGCACAATAGAATACTATTCAGCCTTTAAAAAGAAAGAAAACCTGCTATATACAACAACATGGATGAATCTATAGGACACTATGCTAAGTGAAATAAGTCCGATACAGAAGAACAAATACTGCATGATTCCACTTGTATGAGGAAGCTAAAATAGTCAAACTCATAGTAACAGAGAGTAGAATGGCAGTTACTGAGAGCTGTGGGGAGGGGGAAATGGGAGTTGCTGTTCAAAAAATATAGTTTTTGGCTTCCCTGGGGGCACAGTGGTTAAGAATCCAACTGCCAATGCAAGGGACACGGGTTCAAGCCCTGGTCCGGGAAGATCCCACATGCAGCGGAGCAGCTAAGCCCATGCACCACAACTACTGAGCCTGCGCTCTAGGGCCACGAGCCACAACTACTGAAGCCCGTGTGCCTAGAGTCTGTGCTCCACAACAAGAGAAGCCACTGCAATGAGAAGCCCGCGCACCGCAACGAAGAGTAGCCCCCGCTTGCTGCAACTAGAGAAAGCCCACATGCAGCAACGAAGACCTAATGCAGCCAAAAATAAATAAATTTATTTTAAAATATATATATATAGTTTCAGTTATGGAAGATGCATAAATTCTAGAGATCTGACGTTCAACACTGTGCCTATAGTTAACAACACTGTTATTGTTATGTACAAATTTGTTAAGAGGGTAAATCTCATGTTGTGTTCTTACCACAGCAAAAATAATAATAATAACAATAAATAAAAAGGAGAATAAAGACATGGGGGAAAAGATTAGAGAAAAAAATCATTGACTTGCCCAAAATCGCACAGCTATTAAATGACAAGGCTGAAGTCTCCTGATTTCAATTATTTTTTGCAATTTTAATATTAATCCAACTAAGTGCCATTTAAGTGAGTTGTTTTATTGTTTCTGTTGTGTTAATTTTTTTTAATTTACAACATAATTTGTAATAACTCTGTCTTATTCAGGTTCCCCCAGAACCAGATTCTGAGACAAGGATTCAAGTACAAGTAGTTTCTTAGAGAGGAAATATCAGAAAACAGTAGTACTGTGGAGCAGTGCTGAGATGGGGGAAAGAATCAAGAAAATAAAAGATGTGTTAACCAGCAAGTTACCACTGCAGAACCCACTGGGGTGGGTTCCTTGGGGACACAGGAAAGAGTGTGAAATACACACCTCAGAGTACTCCATCAATGGGCAAAGAAGTCTGAGTATTTAATTACTGAATGCTGCTGGGGGCGGGTGGTGATAGGTTGGAGATGTTTATTACTTGGCATTTCCAGTTGGCCCTGCAAACAGGGCAGGTTTCTGTGGTTTCCATTGGGAGCTGGACCTGCAAAGTACAGAAATGGTTGTGCTAAGGACATATGTGTGGGACTCTGCTACAAACTCCCAGCTAAATTATAACATTCCTTGTAAGCAGAACCTATATCTTGCTCTTTATTTCTACCAGGTAACATGGGACTAACGTTGACTAAATATGTTACAATTCATTTGAGTTGAGAATACTCAAGCATTTTGAACACATGACTGGCTTAGCAGACAGTCTTATTTTCCCAGAAGTGAGAATAGTTTTGTACATATTCTGCCGCCAAGTGCAAAGATTTTCCCTATGGCATCAATTCCCAGATGTTGTTTTATAGATGAGTGCTGGTCTAGAACTAAGTTTTTACCAGTACGTGGCAAAAGAAGAAAAAAAATGATAATTTCATACTTGTGTGAGATTTATAAAAATTGGATTCAAGAACTATAATTTGAAATTATCTCCATCCTGTATTTTTGGTATTAAAATATGATTTTTCTTATGAAATTATAGTGAGAACAAATGATACTTTATTTTTCCCTTTCAATGCCTATATGTTCTCTTTATTTCTCTGGGCAAAATTTTAAGTGTGGTTATATGTTGTATAAATCAATTTTTAATTAAAATCATACTACTCTATAATATTAAAAAGTCTGGAAATATATAGGCTATTCCTTAATAAGATTTTCTGTACTCATATTATCCTACCAGTTATTTTTCAAACCTAAAATAGCCTTAAAGCCATTGATGTGATTTCATCATCAGCACTTCCAAAAATGATAAATATAAAATTTGTTTACTTATAAAGAAACAAAAATGTGAACATCTGCTTGGCTATTTTAAGATTACATGGTTAAAAATTAATGCTGCTTACTTTGTAATTAATTCCCTTTATTGTATATTACGTAAATTAAATGCTTCATTTTAAACATGTTATATAAGGATTTATTGAGCAAATGATTTACAAAGTAAAACAAAGGAAAATGATATTTGTCACAAAGTCTTATTTAAAACTGGTGTATATAAGATTATAATAGCCATATTTTACATGTATAAGGAGACATTCAATGGTCATAAATATTGTTCTGAGATCACATCCTCCTTGACTTTAAAACAATAACTCTTTGTAGCCCAAATGTTTTGTACACATTTATAGATCTTCCTATATACATATTTGAATTCCTATATAATTCCTTTTTATTTATGGAATGTTGAATATGACATAAATAATTTGATTGGAAGATTTGGATAAGTGGTTAGCAACAATCTGCATGATATTTGGGAATCTGGCAGGGCCCTGTCTAGTAAATGATGGAGCAAGGGCCACCTGGAAACATAGATCACACCGCAAGGCTCTAGCCAAACACATGCAGACAGAAACAGGTTAAAGTGAACAAACATACACACAAACACACATACAGAGACACACACAAAACTCTGAAGGAAAAAGAAAGCCACCGTAGGGCAATTTATAGCTTGGGAATACGTCTTAAAAGGCGGCTCCATCTTTGTGTTTGTAAAGGAACATACTCAAAATCCCTTTTCCATTCATGGATGCTAGTCTTGATTCACTATTTAGCGTACATTCCAGGCTTCCTTGTCTTTAGGCAGTTCTGTTTTCGAACTTACCAGATATGTTCTTATTCAATTTCTCCTATGTTTTATACGTTAACTCACTCACGAGGCAGTGAGTGGAGCCTATCAGGCAGAGTTTGAGGATGTATGGTGACTTGGCATCACCTCTGTTTATTTTTCTCAGACATGTGGCACTCCTTTTCCCCATAGCTAGTATTTCTTATGAATCCACTGGAGTATGTCAGAGTCTGAGAAAAAGGTCACCAAACCTGTCTCTAAGTAACTTCCACATATTAATGTGAGCTTATAAATCCGTGTATGGCCTCGTATGCATGAGGGCGCAGAGATCGCTATTATTATTACTCCTATACTAATTGGCAAAGTCATCTAAAAGATTTAATTATCCTCCTAATACATAACTTACTGCCAAAGATTAAGAATTTAGAGCCCATTTAGTTTTGAAATAATGGAGTTTTAAACCCACAAAAGGTACTTGAATAGATATTTCTTATGAATATTCTAATAAGAAATTATGCTAATAGCAACTGCTAAAGCTAAAAATTGTTGAGAAGATTAATTATTTATAATATGCCATGGGCAACATGAGACAAAAATATGTAATTCTTCAATCTTTAATGCTCAAGAATTTTATTGATATATTCTTGATGAGAAAAGAAGCAATGATTAACCTTCAGAAGTTTAGAAAAATATTTTAAGAAGAAACAAAAGATTTTTCAATATGTGTTTAAATGTTATAGCTTATCTTCAGCAAGTGCTATACAATCTATGAGATGCTTTTGTAAAAACTAGACTTGGTTGTAAACCACTAACTTTAAGAAGAAACAGAGGACTTACTCCACCAGCTATTAAGATTTATTATAAAGCTAAAGTAATATGTGTGGCATTGTTGCAAAATAGATAAATAGGCCAGTGGAACAATAAAGAAGGTCCAACAACTGACACACATATATAGATAGATGATTAATGACAAAGCCTATACTTGATTGAAAAGGAAATGACAAAAAATGACCTTTTCAAAAGATGGTATTGGGTCAGTTATACACCCACATGTAAAAGAAAAAAATAAAATTGACTCCTACTTTCAAACATGCTCAAAAATTAATTCCAGGTGGATTGTTACTCTAAATGTAATGTACAAAACATTAAAACTTCCAGAAGTTAGGAGAGAAGAATATTTTCATGAACTCGAAATAGGTAAGAATCACTTTTTTCGTTATCACTAACCATAATAGAAAAAATTGATAATTGGATTACATTGTCAGAACATCTGTTCAACTAAAAACACTATTTTTAAGAAAGAGAAAATGCAAGCCACAGAGTGGAGAAAACATTTTCAACACATATAAGTAACAAAGGGCTTGTATATAGTATATATATGTATACATATATGGGGGAAAAAAAGCTCTTACCAGATAATCCAATAAAATGGGTGCTGAGCTGCACCCTGCAGGCGTGCAAGCCCTGTACTTGTCCATCTTCAAGACACAAGGAAGAGCCTGAGTCAGTAACAGAGACATCAATGGCTTAATGGATAGGGGGATCTTACATGTCTAAAGCAAGGTTCTGGAGCAATACTCCACAGTGCAGATGGCTAGCAGGATGAGGGGGAGGGGAAGGTTACCAGTTATAGAGGGAATTGGCTCATCCGTTACCAGGGAAACAAGCAGAGGGGCATGCCCCTTTGATAAAATATCATCGTAGAGATAGTTCTGACCTAAAGATTAGAACAATCACTAGCTGAGGCCCAGGGCAAGTATGTAAGCATTTACTGATTAGGCTCTATGATTAAGCGGAAAGGCCAGTCAGCTGAGTAAGGTGTGGGCAAGGCAGGGACTGGTCAGCAGGGGACGTACCAAGAGCAAGAGAGCAGCCATCTTGAGTGGCCTGTATGTAAACAATAGCACTATATAGTTCTATAGGGAAAAAATGGAAGTACACTGTTGACAGGTTCTTGTATTGGGTTGGATAGTGTTCCCCAAGTTTTCATGTTCTTCCTGGAGCCTCAGAATATGACCATGTTTGGAAATAAGGCTGTTACACATTTAATTAGTTAAGATGAGATCATACTGTAGTAAGTAGGGTAGGTGGGATCTTAACTTAGTATGACTTCTGTCTTCACCAGAAGAGGAGAAGAGCCACAGAGATAGAAAAACAGAAGAAAAATGCATGTGACAACAGAGGCAGAAACTGGAATGAGACAGCTATAAGCAAGGAACACCAAGGATTGCCAGCCACCACCAGAAGCCAAGGACAGGCAAGGAAAGATTCTACCTGGAGTCTCAGAGGGAGCATGACCCTGCTGACACCTTAATTTTGGACTTCTAGCTTTTAGAACTGTGAAAGAAGAAATTTCTGTTGTTTAAAGTCAAACAGTTTATGGTACTGTTACAACAGCCCTGGAAAATAAAATACAGTTCTTACACTACATGTGAAATATTATATCACTCCAAGGTAGTCTGTGATAAGTTAAAGATGCATACCATAAATCCTAAAGCTACCACTAGAAAATGCACTTGACAAAATCTAATATTCATTCCTGTTAAAAACAGACAGAAAGCTAGGAATAGGAGAAAACTTCCTCAGTCTAATATCAATAAAATTCATCCGTGATCAACCTAATACTAACATCACACCATGAAAAAGTTTCCCCCTAAGATTAGGAACACAGTAAAGATACCTACTATCACACTTCTAGTCCACATTGTGCTAGGGGGTCTAGCCAGTATAATAGGGCAAGAAATAAAAATAAAAGACCCTATTTATATAATAAAGACAGAATTTAGAATGTCTTTATTCATAGACAACATGATCATGTATGTGGAAAAATTGATAAAAACTACCCAAAAATGCTATTCAAACTAATAAGTGAGTTTAGTAATAGTTATTTAGCAAGGTTCATTGAGCTTCTTGCTTCCAGATACAAGGTCAATATACAAAATTTACCTGCATTTCTATATACTAATAATGAACAATTGGAAACTGAAGTTAAAAGCAAAAATAATGCCATTAAAAATAGCACCAAAAATATGAAATACTTAGAGATAAAGATCTGTATAGTAAAAACTACAAAATATTGCTGAGAGAAATTAAAAACTTAAGTAAATGGAGAGACATCTGTTCATAGGGTATATCTCAATGTTAATGTTAATATTAATTACATTGATATAATCAATATTTGAGTCAGTTTTCCCCAAATTAACTATAGATTTGTTATATTCCCAATAAAAAATCAAGTGCTCTATTGGTATAAAGATGGATGTTTGGCATCCAAAAGATCAAAGAAACAAAATAGTGTCTAGAGATAGACCTAAACATATGCAATCAACCCATTTCTGACGAACAAAGAGAGGCAATTCAGTGAAGAAAAGATAGTTTTTTTCTTTTTAACAAGTGATGCTGGAATAATTGTATCTGCATATGCCAAAAAATGACTTTGATTCGTACCTCACCCCACATAAAAAATTTTAACTCAAAGTTGACCGTAGTCGTAAATAAAAAATGAAACCACAAAACTTCTAAAGGAAAATATAAGATAAAATCCTTGTGAACTTGGGTTAGATACAACAAACACAATCTATAAAAGAAAGTAATTGTTAAATAGTATCACAACAAATTTAAAACTTCTGCTCTTCAAAAGACACTATTAAGAGACTCTTGTGTCCCACAGAGAGGGAAAAACTATTTTCAAAGCCTATATCTAAAAAATGATTTCTTTCTAGAGTATATAAAGAAGTTTAAGAACTCAATCCTAAGAAAAGACAACCTAACTCTAAAAAAAAAAATGGACCAAAAAAAAAAAATTAGACACCTCATGAAAGAAGGTATGCTGATGACAAATATACACATAAAAAATGCTCAAAAATATTAAATATTAGGGAAGGGCAAATTAAAATCATAATGAAATATCACTATATACTTATTACGGATGTCACTACATATTTCTGTTAAAAGACTAACATTAAAAACACTGGCAAGTTTGTGAAGCAACAGAAACTCTCATGCACAACTTCTCCAGGGAATGTAAATTACACACAACTGTTTTGGAAAACACTTTGGCACTTTATTTTTTCTTTTTTTTAAATTAGTCATCCATTTTATAAGTATCAGTGTTTACATGTCAATCCCAATCTCCCAATTCATCACACCACCACCCCCACCCCTGGCCGCTTTCCCCCGTTGGTGTCATACGTTTGTTCTCTACATCTGTGTCTCTATTTCTGCCCCACAAACCAGTTCATCTGTACCATTTTTCTAGGTTCCACATATATGCATTAATATGCGATATTGTTTTTCTCTTTCTGACTTACTTCACTCTGTATGACAGTCTCCAGATCCATCCACGTCTCAACAAATGACCCAATTTTGTTCCCTTTTATGGCTGAGTAATATTCCATTGTATATTTGTACCACAACTTCTTTATCCATTCGTCTGTTGATGGGCATTCAGGTTGCTTCCATGACCTGGCAATTGTAAATAATGATGCAATGAACATTGGGGTGCATATGTCTTTTTTTTTTTTTTTTTTTTTTTTGTGGTATGCGGGCCTCTCACTATTGGGCCCTCTCCTGTTGTGGAGCACAGGTTCCAGACACGCAGGCTCAGCGGCCATGGCTCACCGGCCTAGCTTCTCCGTGGCATGTGGGATCTTCCTGGACAGGGACACGAACCCGTGTCCCCTGCATCGGCAGGTGGACTCTCAACCACTGCGCCACCAGGGAAGCCCCATATGTCTTTTTGAATTTTGGTTTTCTCTGGGTATATGCCCAGTAGTGGGATTGCTGGATCATATGGTAATTCTATTTTTAGTTTTTCAAGGAACCTCCATACTGTTCTCCATAGTGGCTATATCAATTTACATTCCCACCAACAGTGCAAGAGGGTTCCCTTTTCTCCACACCCTCTCCAGCATTTGTTGTTTGTAGATTTTCTGATGATGCCCATTCTAACTGGTGTGAGGTGATACCTCATTGTAGTCTGGATTTGCATTTCTCTAATAATTAGGGATGTTGAGCAGCTTTTCGTGTGCCTCTTGGCCATCTGTATGTCTTCTTTGGAGAAATGTTTGTTTAGGTCTTCTGCCCATTTTTGGATTGGGTTGTTTGTTTTTTTAATATTGAGCTGCATGAGCTGTTTATATGTTTTGGAGATTAATCCTTTCTCCGTTGATTCATTTGCAAATATTTTCTCCCATTCTGAGGGTTGTCTTTTCATCTTGTTTGTAGTTTCCTTTGCTGTGCAAAAGCTTTTAAGTTTCATTAGGTCCCATTTGTTTATTTTTGTTTTTATTTCCATTACTCTAGGAGGTGGGTCAAAAAATATCTTGCTGTGATTTATGTCAAAGAGTGATCTTCCTATGTTTTCCTCTAAGAGTTTCATAGTGTCCTGTCTTACATTTAGGTCTCTAATCCATTTTGAGTTTATTTTTGTGTATGGTGTTAGGGAGTGTTCTAATTTCATTCTTTTACATGTAGGTGTCCAGTTTTCCCAGCACCACTTATTAAAGAGACTGTCTTTTCTCCATTGTATATCCTTGCCTCCTTTGTCATAGATTAGTTGACCATAGGTGCGTGGGTTTATCTCTGGGCTTTCTATCTTGTTCCATTGATCTATGTTTCTGTTTTTGTGCCAGTACCATATTGTCTTCATTACTGTAGCTTTGTAGTATAGTCTGAAGGCACGGAGTCTGATTCCTTCAGCTCCATTTTTTTCCCCTCAAGACTGATTTGGCTATTCCAGGTCTTTTGTGTCTCCATACAAATTTTAAGATTTTTTGTTCTAATTCCATAAAAAATGCCATTGGTAATTTGATAGGAATTGCATTGAATCTGTAGATTGCTTTGGGTAGTATAGTCATTTTCATAATATTGATTCTTCCAATCCAAAAACATGGTATATCTCTCTATCTGTTGGTATCATCTTTAATTTCTTTCATCAGTGTCTTATAGTTTTCTGCATACAGGTATTTTGTCTCCCTAAGTAAGTTTATTCCTAGGTATTTTATTCTTCCTTTTGCAATGGTAAATGGGAATGTTTCCTTAATTTCTCTTTCAGATTTTTCATCATTAGTGTATAAAAATGCAAGAGATTTCTGTGCATTAATTTTGTATCCTGCAACTTTACCAAATTCATTGATTAACTCTAGTAGTTTTCTGGTGGCATCTTTAGGATTCTCTATGTACAGTATCATGTCATCTGCAGAGTGACCATTTTACTTCTTCTTTTCCAATTTGTATTCTTTTTATTTCCTTTTCTTCTCTGATTGCCATGGCTAGGACTTCCAAAACTATGTTAAATAATAGTGATGAGCGAGGACATCCTTGTCTTTTTCCTGATCTTAGAGGAAAGGCTTTTAGTTTTTCACCATTGAGAATGATGTTTGCTGTGGGTTTGTCATATATGGCCTTTATTATGTTGAGGTATGTTCCCTCTATGCCCACTTTCTGGAGAGCTTTTATCATAAATGGGTGTTTAATTTTGTCAAAAGCTTTTTCTCCCTCTATTGAGATGATCATATGGTTTTTATTCTTCAATTTGTTAATATGGTTTATCACATTGATTGATGTACGTATATTGAAGAATCCTTGCATCCCTGGGATAATCCCACCTGATCATGGTGTATGGCCCTTTTAATGTGTTGTTGGATTCTATTTCCTAGTATTTGGTTGAGGATTTTTGCATCTGTATTCAGCAGTGATATTGGTCTGTAATTTTCTTTTTTTTGTAGTATCTTTGTATGGTTCTGGTATCATGGTGATGGTGGCCTCATAGAATGAGTTTGGGAGTGTTCCTTCCTCTGCAATTTTTTGGAAGAGTTTGAGAAGGATGGGTGTTAGCTCTTCTCTAAATGTTTGATAGAATTCACCTGTGAAGCCATTTGGACCTGGACTTTTGTTTGTTGGAAGATTTTTAATCACAGTTTCAATTTCATTACTTGTGATTTGCCTGTTCGTATTTTCTATTTCTTCCTGGTTCAGTCTTGGAAGGTTATACCTTTCTAAGAATTTGTCCATTTCTTCCAGGTTGTCCGTTTTTTTGGCATAGAGTTGCTTGTAGTAGTCTCTTAGGATGCTTTGTATTTCTGTGTTGTCGTAACTTCTCCTTTTTCATTTCTAATTTTATTGATTTGAGTCCTCACCCTCTTTTTCTTGATGAGTCTGGCTAATGTTTTATCAATTTTGTTTATCTTCTCAAAGAACCAGCTTTTAGTTTTATTGATCTTTGCTATTGTTTTCTTTGCTTCTAATTCATTTATTTCTGCTCTGATCTTTATGATTTCTTTCCTTCTGCTAATTTTGGGCTTGGTTGTTCTTCTTTCTCTGGTTCCTTTAGGTGTAAGGTTAGATTGTTTATTTAAGATTTTTCTTGTTTCTTGAGGTAGGCTTGTATAGCTATAAACTTCTCTCTTAGAACTTCTTTTGCTGCATCCCATAGGTTTTGGATTGTCATGTTTTCATTGCATTTGTCTCTAGGTATTTTTGCTTTCCTCTTTGATTTCTTCAGTGATCTCTTGGTTATTTATTAACGTATTGTTTAGCCTCCATGTGTTTCTGTTTTTTACGATTTTTTCCCTGTAACTCATTTCTATTCTCATAGTGTTGTGGTCAGAAAAGATGCTTGATATGATTTCAATTTTCTTAAATTTACTGTGGCTTGATTTGTGACCCAGGATGTGATCTATACTGGAGAATGTTCCATGTGCACTTGAGAAGAAAGTGTAATCTGCTGTTTTGGGATGGAATGTCCTATAAATATCAATTAAATCTATCTGGTCTATTGTGTCATTTAAAGCTTCTGTTTCCTTACTTATTTTCATCTTGGATGATCTGTCCATTGGTGTAAGTGAGGTGTTAAAGTCCCCGACTATTATTGTGTTACTGTCTATTTCCTCTTTTATAGCTGTTAGCAGTTGCCTTATGTAGGTGAGGTGCTCCTATGTTGGGTGCGTATATATTTATAATTGTTATATCTTCTTCTTGGACTGATCCCTTGATCATTATGTAGTGTCCTTCCTTGTCTCTTGTAACATTCTTTATTTTAAAGTCTATTTTATCTGATATGAGTATTGCTACTTCAGCTTTCTTTTGATTTCCATTTGCATGGAATATCTTTTTCCACCCCTCACTTTCAGTCTGTATGTGTCCCTAGGTCTGAAGTGGGTCTCTTGTAGACAACGTATATATGGGTCTTGTTTTTGTATCCATTCAGCAAGCCTGTTTCTTTTGCTTGGAGCATTTAACCCATTCACGTTTAAGGTAATTATCAATATGTATGTTCCTATGACCATTTTCTTAATTGTTTTGGGTTTCTTTTTGTAGATCCTTTTCTTCTCTTGTGTTTCCCACTTAGAGAAGTTCCTTTAGCATTTGTTGTAGAGCTGGTTTGGTGGTGCTGAATTCTCTTAGCTTTCGCTTGTCTGTAAAGCTTTTGATTTCTCCATTGAATCTGAACGAGATCCTTGCCGAATAGAGTAATCTTGGTTGTACCTTCTCCCCTTTCATCACTGTAATTATGTCATGCCACTACCTTCTGGATTCTAGAGTTTCTGCTGAGAAATAAGCTGTTAACCTTATGGGAGTTCCCTTGTATGTTATTTGTCATTTTTCCCTTGTTGCTTTCAATAATTTTTCTTTGTCTTTAATTTTTGCCAGTTTGATTACTATGTGTCTCAGTTTCTCCTTGGGTTTATCCTGTATGGGACTCTCTGCACTTCCTGGACTTTGGTGGCTATTTCCTTTTCCCACGTTAGGGATGTTTTCGACTATAATCTCTTCAAATATTTTCTCAGGTCCTTTCTCTCTCTCTTCTCCTTCTGGGACCTCTATATGCGAATGTTGTTGCATTTAATGGTTTCCCAAAGATCTCTTAGGCTGTCTTCATTTCTTTTCATTCTTTTTTCTTTATTCTGTTCTACAGCAGTGAATTCACCATTCTGTCTTCCAGGTCACTTATCCGTTCTTCTGCCTCAGTTATTCTGCTATTGATTCCTTCTAATGTAGTTTTCACCTCAGTTATTGTATTGTTCATCTCTGTTTGTTTGTTCTTTAATTCTTCTAGGTCTTTTTTAAACATTTCTTGCATCTTCTCGATCTTTGCCTCCATTGTTTTTCTGAGGTCCTGGATCATCTTCACTATCATTATTCTGAATTCTTTTTCTGGAAGGTTGCCTATCTCCATTTCATTTAGTTGTTTTTCTGGGGTTTTTCCTTGTTCCTTCATCTGGTACATAGCCCTCTGCATTTTCATCTTTTCTGTCTTTCTGTGAATGTGGGTTTTGTTCCACAGGCTCCTGCAGCCTATTTTTGAACATCTCTGAGGATGATGTCTTTTCCTGGCTCCTTGGGTGACACTGTCACCAGCTGTGGCTCGTTAGATGTGCTGGTTTTCTGAGGTCAGGCTCTGTGCAGGTGAAAGTTCCCACAGGGTCCTGCTTTCTGCTTCCCAGTCTGTCCTCCTCTTTGCTAATCAAAATTCTCTCCTTTCCTCAAGTCCAGCTCAAGTGCAGAAAGTTCTTCTGACGTTCTGGAGGAGGGGAGAGGCTGCTAGTGTTGGAGGGTCTCCTGCAGAGCTGGGGGGTGGCTCTGTCTCACCATGAGGACAAGGACACTTGCAGCAGAAGTTCTGGGAAGTACTCCTTGGGTGTGAACCATGCCAGAGTCTACTTTGGCACTTTCTTAAAAAATTAAACATATGACTACTTCATGACCCAGCCATTTCTCTCCTAGGATATTTCTTTACCTAAGAGAAATGAAATCATATATTCATACAAAGACTTATACACAAATGTTCATAGACACTTTATTAGTAGCACATCCAAAAGTAGAAACAACCCAAATATCCATTAATAGGTGAATGAAGAAACAAATCATGGTGTATCTATACAATGGAATACTACTCAGTAACAAAGAGTGATGAAAGTGATGAAATATCAATTCATACTACGATGTAGATGAATCTCAAATAACTATGCTAAATTTTTAAAAGGCAAAAAAGAGTGCATATCCTATTATTCCATTTATATGATATTCTAGAAAGTGCAAACTACTTTTTAATGACAGTGAGCAGACTAGCAGTTGCCTTATTGGCAGAGGGGGAGGAGGAAGGGATTACAAAGGAGCAAAGGAGCATGAGATAACTTTTGGTGGTGATCAACTTGTTTACTATCCTTACCGTGGTGATGGCTTTATGGGCTATACATAAGGCAAAACATATTAAATTCCATAATTGAAACATGTACAATTTGGTGTATATCAGTTCTATCTCAATTTTAAAGTCTTTGTCCATTACTAAGTTATTTCTCTACAATATTTGCAAATATATTCTAGAGGATTATTTGTTTACCAGGACCATATTTTTTGAGATTATATATTCAGTGGCAGAAGATAACATTGTTATTTATAACACTCCTTTTCAATCAATAAAGAGTAGCCTCCCTCTCCGATCAGAGCTACTGCTCAAAGTATGTTCTTTTCAAATATGTGCAACTTAAATATTTGGATTAAGAATATTATTATTGGGCTCCTCAGTCCCTTTTCTCAACATTTATACAAATTATCTACTCTTACCTCTCAATGAGAATATATTATTCATTATGAGAGACAGCCTGGGTGACAAAGTGAATGTCACATCAGACAGCCAGAATTCCCCATTTCCTCAATTTCATTTATTAAGTGACCATGGGCAGTCCGTTAACCTCCCTGAGCCTTGGTTACCTACTGGAAATATCAGGACATTAATTCCTCCCAGGACTACTGCTACAGCAGATGATTTGTTAGGGGCACTTCTAGTTCAAACAGCCATGACACTACATATACTACCAAAATTTTAAGTCAGACTTTTTTAATAAGTCAAGGTCATACAATGATTTTTTAGAATAATATAATAAACATCAAAATTATGTAAGAATCCATACAAAATTCTTTCTACTTAGGAAATATCCTTCTTCAAAAGATGACAATTTCTCCTAATGTTTATTTTATGCACCTTTCAATGAGGTCATACAGGGAATACAGGCATTTTAAAAATATTGATTTAAAAATTCTCCTTGGTAATATTTCTAAAAATTACCATTCTAACCAGAAAACCACACACACACACACACACACACACACACACACACACACACATATTTAGCACTTTCAGTTGATATTCATAGAGTTTTGTAGCACTTTAGGGCAGTAAAGGACTTGAGAGATCAAGATGTTTTAACCTTCTCATTTTAAAGTAGAAGAAAAAAACAAAAAAAACTGAATCCCAGAGGTGTTAAATGACAAATCAGAAGCACTCTGCTATATAGCAGAATTTGGTGTGATGCTCTAATCTACAGAGAATTCCTAGAGCAACAAAAAACCCTATTTGTCCTGAGGAAATGTTCAGATAAAGATGTTCAATTCTTACTGTCTAAAAATAAAGAATTGTCTTATTGAAATTATCAAAATAGACTTGATCCAGTGGCCATATTTGTCCATTCAATAGGGATTCACTTTTAAAATGTATGATTTGGTGTTATATTTGACCAAAGATAGCTGGAATGTTCTAAAGTTGTCTTCACTTTTGTCATTGTGAATAGCATGTTTCATCCATTGTTATCTATTAGAACAGAGATATCACCCATATGGATCCCATATAGGCAGATAATCTTTTAAACTAATGCTCTACCTTTGTATTCAATACTACTTCATGTGTTTCCTGGAAGCTGTTAGTAATTACAGTATTTTATTCTGTCCCTTTAGGAAAAGCATTTAATGCCAACACTAGACATAAAATACTAGTATTGATAGCTAGTTAGATTTTTCCAAGATATACTTATATTTCTGATTAATATCTCTAAGCTGACTAGTATTTAATGCCCTGCTGGGATGAACAGAGATAAAGTAATCGTATAACCTTTCATTGTTTTGTTGCTTTCAAGAAATAGAAAAATCAATTCCTTAAATTCCTGCTTCCCATAAATTTTGTTCAGTCAAAAAAGTCTAACACAAATTCAGTACACAATGCAAGGTCATTTCTTAAATATAAATATTACATATTTCTTAATCCCTTAGAAATATTGTTATCCATCAAATTTGGATAATGTAGCAGATATTGTGTCTTTCCATTACTCTGTGCAAAGATTTCAAACTGTAACTTTCCCTAGCCTAGTCTGTTTCTTTCTGTTCAACTTCAATAAGAGGAAATGTTCTGATATTACAAAAAGATGTAATAGTGTTCTCTTGAGTTTCTTGAAGATCATCTGCTCTGTCAGGCATGACGTAATTCGTCAATGATTACTGTAAAGTCCACTGCAATGAAACAACATGCACCAACAGCCATGTTGTATCAGTATGTTGCAGGAAAGAGAGTGGGGCACGAGAGGATGGTCATGTCCCAGGTCTCAAGCACATCCCTGGGATGGCTGCCAAGTGTGGGTTCTTGACTTTGCGCAGGAAATAATTCAAGAGTGAGCCATAGTAAAGTGAAAGAAGGTTTATTCAGCGAGAAACACATACCACAGACAGAGTGTGGACCATCTCGGAAGGTGAGAGCGGCACCAGCGTATGAGGTTGTCAGTTTTTATAGGGGTGGGTAATTTCATAGGCTAATGAGTGGGAAGAATATTCCAGCTACTTTGGGGAAAGGGTGGGGATTTCCAGGAATTGGGCCACGTCCTACTTTTTGACCTTTTGTGGTCAGCCTTGGAACTGTCATGGTGCCTGTGGGTGTGTCATGCTGATGTATTACAATGTTGTTGTGTTACAATGAGTATGCTGAGGCTCAAGGTCTAATGGAAGTCGACTTGTCCACTATCTTGGACCTAATTGTTTCTAACCAGTTTATATTGTGTCCTCAGGCTATGTCATTCTTTTAAAGGTTGTGCCATGCCTCCTTCCTATCTCAGGTAGGCAAACAAGCCACACAGCAACCATAACCTGAGTCTACAAAAAGCTTAGATTTCAACATCAAATCAAATGTAAAGATAATTAACATAATGTGCATTGACATTTTTCAAAAAGGGTAAATACATTTCATGTTGACATTGTTTCACCAACGTGCAAAAGGATTTCTTAGGCCAGATGGGCAGTTTTTCTTTGTCTATTATTCTTTTGTGGTAATATTCTAACCCATCCTGAATTAATACAAAAGTCAAGGTTATAACTTTTCTCTTCCCTTAGTTTATTTTTCAGTGTTTATATACCATTTCAGAATAAACATATTTCTCTAATGCAAGGCTGTCTTTTTGGTTTTTTTTTTAATCCTCTATACTACAACGTATGTGCAAATTTACAGGTGTTAAACTGCGTATGCCTTTATTTCTAAGAACTATGATTCCCAATCAGGCTGAGTTTCCTCAGGCTTTATCACATTTTCCCTTTGTTTTCTTCTGTTGTTCATACTTGTGTGGTCTTGGCTAAATACGTTCACCTCTTTCCTACTCCCCTATTACTTTACAAAAGAACCAATCTTATTTTCCTTGGAATCTGTAAATGCCTAGGTTTCTATTGAGAGGTGGGAAAGAAAGAGCTTCTGGAGGAAGGAAGGAGTAACCCCACCCAGATACACTGGTTTGGAAGGAGAAAGAACTTCCTGACATTTGGGAGAAAACAGGAACCTTTCAGGTAAGAAGAAATATACTTCTTCATGTCTCAATTACTGGGACCTTGAATTAGAGGTAGCCTACAACAGTTCCCAGTAAGACCTTCATCCACCTAGAAAAAGATACATACTCTTACCTTCAGTGGAAATAACTCCTCTTAGAAAACGATAGATTATATGGAGGGAATAATATTAGAATGCTAGGGGAAAAGGGTAGGCATGAAATGAAAAAAAAATTATTTATAAATTAGTGATATCACTAGTCTCTAGCCAAGACTAGAATATGCAACAGTTAACAGAATAGAAATTCACAAGGTACCATCTTTAATGCATTTTATTTAAAATTTTCAAGGTATATGTACCCATTTTTGAAAAATGCATATCATGTCACTGTGGGTTCAGTCATACTCAAATAATTCTTTAGTTTTGCATATTCCTCAAATCCTTGATGTATTACCACTGGTAGATATCAGGACTGAATGCTTATCACCTAAAAATATAGGATTCTGGCACTCAGAACAGGAAAAGACAGGTAAAGGAAACCCCCAAACTTAAAAGCAAATGAAAATGGTATTTAAAGGAGTTTTCTATTCATGAATTATTCAAATGGGAAACTTAAAAAATTACTTATTCAAAGGCACAAATCAGTTTTGCAATATCCTGCCTCAGTTACTCAGAGGGTCACTGATTTGTTGAATGGTAGAAAAAGAAGTCACCAGAAATGGCAAAATCTATGACAATTTTAAACAAGTGTTTTATCAAACTACAGTCCATGAACTACTTGCATGAGAATCATTGGTGTGCTTTTTGAAAAAAAAATGCAGAGTCTTAGGCCTCATCCCCAGAGATTTGAAGTCTACGCAGGAAGAGGCTCAGGAATCTGTTATTTTAACCAGCTTTTCAGCCTATTTTTCAGCTACCTTAAAACTTAAAGATCTGTGCCCACCACCCAGTTCAGAGATCTCCCTGTGAAAATATAGAAAGCATCCTCTATTCTAGGACCCTAAAACCTCAGGGACATGTCTTTTAAAAAACTATCAAAACCAGTCTCCCAACTCTATCCCCATCCCCAACTCTGTAAACTAGTATTCTCTTTTTCTTCCTCCAGAGTAATTATTCTTATCACATTTTTTCTAACAAAAAGCTGAGGTCCATGAGAGCAGAGATATGCCTGACTTAGTCACCTCTATCACCAGTGCCCAGTAACATAGGTACTCAAAAGTTAGTTGTGGATTTAACTGATGAAAAAATAAACAAAAAAGGCAAAAGGATCCATTGATCGTAACTGAAATGACACTCTAGTAATATGGAATTTTTTTTTTTTTTCCAGTACGTGGGCCTCTCACTGTTGTGGCCTCTCCCGTTGCGGAGCACAGGCTCTGGACACGCAGGCTCAGTGGCCATGGCTCACGGGCCCAGCCGCTCCGCGGCATGTGGGATCTTCCCGGACTGGGGTACGAACCCGTGTCCCCTGAATCGGCAGGCGGACTCTCAACCACTGCACCACCAGGGAAGCCCTAGTAATATGGATTTTATTATGGAGTTAAACTAGATGTTAGTAGTGTGTGTGTGTCCAATTACAAATGAAGTCTTCCCTTTGTGGGTGAGAAAACTGAAGTACAAAAGCCTTGTGCAGTTAATTCCAGTTTATCCTGTGAAGATGGCAGCCTTTTGGGTGCCATCTCCATTGTGGATCTGTTATGCAATCAACTCCCTGATCATCACTCATAACATCTGGAATAAGGAGGCCCTTGGTGCCCCTTTCACACCAGATTCAGAAATAGAAATATGAAAGTTTGGTAATTTATGAAAGAAACATAATCAGCAAAGAACAGAGAAATAAAGAATACACATTTCACATGGTGACCAGATGCTCTTCATTTTCCAAACAGTAGCATAACTCCTCACTAATTCATGGAACCATTTTGCAGGGCTCCAGCACTGCTGTGAAATCCTACTACACTTTCTTTCTGTAGCATCAATATGACAATCATATACTTTCTGCCATATACTGTTATTTAACATAGGGTGTTCCCCATAAATAAACTGTGAGCTGCTTTAGAGGTGAAACAGTGTATTTTACTTATTGGAATGTTAATTTCTCTACCCACTAAGAGTTTAAAACAGTGTTAAATTTGTAGTTAGCTTTCAAGAAATATTTGTTGAACAAATAAATTAATAAATGGACTGCACTGGGTTGAGTCAGGCAAAAAGAAACACAAACCACAGAGCAGATTGTCCAGAAAAAGAGCTATTAAAATTGAGAAAGAGCTCTATTTCTTTGCAGTTAAATTGTTCAACTAAATCAAGGTAATTAATTATAATTAGACAGAAAAACTATTCAAAACTGTATTTTACTTTGTTTTAATTTTTCTATGTTAATACTGTATAAATAAAAGCTCTCCTTCTTGACTGCAGTAAATTTAGAGACCACATGTAAAATGCCTCATATTCACAGAACTTGGTCATAATAATAATTAATTCTCTCCACATTTCTAAAATTCACACTTTATTTCCATAGAGAACATTTTTAAATAAAGTTTCTTAAGAGCTGATATGGCTTACCTTAACTTAAATAGAAAAGGCCCAAGGCCTCAGACACAAAGTAAAACTCATCTCTGTAAAAGAAGATATGTCTGTCCGCATTTCTTTGCACAGAAAAATAATCTAAAACAGAGTTAAAATACATTTGGGGCCAAGGAGAGTTTCTTCACCACATGCTGTGAGTGCGAACATTTTACTATAAGGCTTTGGGCCTTCATTTTTAGTTGTCGTGAGCCACTTTAAGGATCTATTGAGGGCCTTCCCTGGTGGCGCAGTGGTTGAGAGTCCGCCTGCCAATGCAGGGGACACGGGTTCGTGCCCCGGTCCGGGAAGATCCCACATGCCGCGGAGCGGCTGGGCCCGTGAGCCAATGGCCGCTGAGCCTGCGCGTCCGGAGCCTGTGCTCCGCAACGGGAAAGGCCACAACAGTGAGAGCCCCGCGTACCGCAAAAAAAATAAATTAATTAATTTAAAGAAAAGGATCTATTGAAAATTACAGATTTCTCCAAGGCAAACCACACCTATACACAAAATCTGTATACAATTAGGAGACATTTTCTGATCTATTTGATGCTCAAGTCAAGACCCACACCCCACCTTAGGAAAGCCATTCATTTGTAATTGCTAAATAAGCATGTTTCTACATACTCTGTTGGAGGCCAAAATAGGCCCTATTTTGAGGTTTCTCTTTTCTCTGTTAGCCTGTTCCCACCTTCATAGCCTGCCTTAGCATTGCTGCAAGGCTGCCACCTCAACTTTGAACTGCATCTCATTCATGGTATTTATCTGTATGTCTTGGTTTCCACTCACCAAAATCCTCTTTTTCTTCCATCATTGCTCATGGTCCCACATGATCCAGCTGCACGAATTTTTATTCACTATGACAAATTATTCACCTTGGAAATTGTAATGTCTTATTATTTTTCATTTTTACAACTAAGGTTACATGCTAATGACTGATGAACGGACATATGCCAACTACCAAAGTTCCCTGGGTGCAAAGTCCTAATGTAACCCATGTAGCATAGCCAAAATAGAAATTTCTACTTCATTTGAAAAAATTGTCCCCATTGTGCAACCATAACATTCTAAAGGGGATACACATTGAATAACATGAGAGTAAGGAAGCATTTGCCTAACTAACCACAGCAGAAAATATTAGAGATGGAAGGGGGTGTCAAGAGCAGATTCTCTTCAGAACTTTTTTTAAAGTTTATTATTATTATTTTTAATATCTTTATTGGAGTATAATTGCATTACAATGGTGTGTTAGTTTCTGCTTTATAACAAAGTGAATCAGTTATACATATACATATGTTCCCATATGTCTTCTCTCTTGCGTCTCCCTCCCTCCCACACTCCCTATCCCACCCCTCTAGGTGGTCACAAAGCACAGAGCTGATCTCCCTGTGCTATGCGCTGCTTCCCACCAGCTATCTATTTTACGTTTGGCAGTGTATATATGTCCATGCCACTCTCTCACTTTGTCACAGCTTACCCTTCCCCCTCCCCGTATCCTCAAGTCCATTCTCTAGTAGGTCTGTGTCTTTATTCCCGTCTTGCCCCTAGGTTCTTCATGACGATTATTTTTTTCTTAGATTCCATATATATGTGTTAGCATACGGTATTTGTTTTTCTCTTTCTGACTTACTTCACTCTGTATGACAGATTCTAGGTCCATCCACCTCACTACAAATAACTCCATTTCATTTCTTTTTATGGCTGAGAAATATTCCAGTGTATATATGTGCCACATCTTCTTTATCCATTCATCCGATGATGGACAATTAGGTTGCTTCCATGTCCTGGCTACTGTAAATAGAGCTGCAATGAACATTTTGGTACATGACTCTTTTTTTTTTAATTTATTTAATTTAATTTATTTTTATTTTTGGCTGCGTTGGGTCTTTGTTGCTAAGTGCGGGCTCTCTCCAGTTGCGGCGAGCAGGGGCTACTCTTCATTGAGGAGCAAGGGCTTCTCATTGCGGTGGCTTCTCTTGTTGGGAGCATGGGCTCTAGGTGTGCGGGCTTCAGTAGTTGTGGCACACGGGCTCTGCAGTTGTGGCTCGCAGGTTCTAGAGCACAGGCTCAGTAGTTGTGGTATATGGGCTTAGTTGCTCTGCGGCATGTGGGATCTTCCTGGACCAGGGCTTGAACCCATGTTTCCTGCATTGGCAGGAGGATTCCTAAGCACTGCGCCACCAGGGAAGCCCCACATGACTCTTTTTGAATTATGGTTTTCTCAGGGTATATGCCCAGTAGTGGGATTGCTTGGTCATGTGGTAGTTCTATTTTTAGTTTGTTAATGAATCTCCATACTGTTCTCCATAGTGGCTGTATCAATTTACATTCCTACCAACAGTGCAAGAGGGTTCCTTTTTCTCCACACCCTTTCCAGCATTTATTGTTTGTAGATTTTTTGATGATGGCCATTCTGACCAGTGTAAGATGATAACTCATTGTAGTTTTGATTTGCATTTCTCTAATGATTAATGATGTTGAGCATTCTCATGTGTTTGTTGGCAGTCTGTATATCTTCTTTGGAGAAATGTCTATTTAGGTCTTCGGCCCATTTTTGGATTGGGTTGTTTGTTTTTTTGACTTTGAGCTGCTTGTAAATTTTGGAGATTAATCCTTTGTCAGTTGCTTCATTTCCAAATATGTTCTCCCATTCTGAGCGTTGTTTTTTAAGTCTTGTTTATGGTTTCCTTTGTTGTGCAAAAGCTTTTAAGTTTCATTAGGTCCCATTTGTTTATTTTTGTTTTTATTTCCATTTCTCTAGGAGGTGGGTCAAAAAGGATCTTGCTGTGATTTATGTCATAGAGTGTTCTGCCTATGTTTTCCTCTAAGAGTTTGATAGTGTCTGGTCTTACATTTAGGTCTTTAATCCATTTTGAGTTTATTTTTGTGTATGGTGTTAGGGAGTGTTCTAATTTCATTCTTTTACATGTAGGTGTCCAGTTTTCCCAGCACCACTTATTGAAGAGGCTGCCTTTTCTCCACTGTATATTCTTGCCTCCTTTATCAAACGTAAGGTGACCATATGTGCGTGGGTTTATCTCTGGGCTTTCTATCCTGTTCCATTCATCTATATTTCTGTTTTTGTGCCAGTACCATACTCTCTTGATTACTGTAGCTTTGTAGTATAGTCTGAAGTCAGGGAGCCTGATTCCTCCAGCTCCGTTTTTCTTTCTCAAGATTGATTTGGCTATTCAGGGTCTTTTGTGTTTCCATACAAATTGTGAAATTTCTTGTTGTAGTGCTGCGAAAAATGCCAGTGGTAGTTTGATAGGGATTACATTGAATCTGTAGATTGCTTTGGGTAGTAGAGTCATTTTCACAATGTTGATTCTTCCAATCCAAGAACATGGTATATCTCTCCATCTATTTGTATCATCTTTCATTCCTTTCATCAGTGTCTTATAATTTTCTGCACACAGATCTTTTGTCTCCTCAGGTAGGTTTATACCTAGATATTTTATTCTTTTGGTTGCAGTGGCAAATGGGAGTGTTTCCTTAATTTCACTTTCAGATTTTTCATCATTGGTGTATAGGAATGCTAGAGATTTCTGTGCATTAATTTTGTATCCTGCTACTTTACCATATTCATTGATTAGCTCTAGTAGTTTTCTGGTAGCATCTTTAGGATTCTTTATGTATAGTATCATGTCATCTGTAAACAGTGACAGCTTTATTTCTTCTTTTCCGATTTGGATTCCGTTTATTTCTTTTTCTTCTCTGATGGCTGTGGCTAAAACTTCCAAAACTATGTTGAATAAGAGTGGTGAGAGTCGGCAACCTTGTCTTCTTCCTACCTTAGTGGAAATGGTTTCAGTTTTTCACCATTGAGGATGATGTTGGCTGTGGGTTTATCATATGTGGCCTTTATTATGTTGAGGAAAGTTCCCTCTATGCCTGCTTTCTGGAGGGTTTTATCATAAATGGGTGTTGAATTTTGTTGAAAGCTTTCTCTGCATCTACTGTGATGATCATATGGTTTTTCTCCTTCAAGTTGTTAATATGGTATATCACATTGATTGATTTCCATATATTGAAGAATCCTTGCATTCCTGGGATAAACCCCACTTGATCATGGTGTATGATCCTTTTAATGTGCTGTTGGATTTTGTTGCTAGTATTTTGTTGAGGATTTTTGCATCAATGTTCATCAGCTATATTGGCCTCTAGTTTTCTTTCTTTGTGACATCTTTGTCTGGTTTTGGTATCAGGGTGATGGTGGCCTCATAGGATGAGTTTGGAAGTGTTCCTCCCTCTGCTATATTTTGGAAGATTTTGAGAAGGATAGGTGTTAGCTCTCCTCTAAATGTTTGATAGAATTTGCCTGTGAGCAATCTTGTCCTGGGCTTTTGTTTGTTGGAAGATTTTTAATCACAGTTTCAATTTCAGTGCTTGTGATTGGACTGTTCATATTTTCTATTTCTTCCTGGTTCAGTCTCTGAGGGTTGCCTATTTCTAAGAATTGGTCCATTCCTTCCAAGTTGTCCATTTTATTGGCATAGAGTTGCTTGCAGTAATCTCTCATGATCCTTTGTATTTCGGCAGTGTCAGTTGTTACTTCTTCTTTTTCATTTCTAATTCCATTGATTTGAGTCTTCTCCCTTTTTTTCTTGATGAGTCGGGCTAATGGTTTATCAATTTTTGTTTTATCTTCTGAAAGAACCAGCTTTTAGTTTTATTGATTTTTGCTATCGTTTCCTTCATTTCTTTTTCATTTATTTCGATCTGATCTTTATTTCTTTCCTTCTGCTAACTTCAGGGTTTTTTGTTCTTCTTTCTCTAATTGCTTTAGGTATAAGGTTAGGTATGTTTCTTGTTCCTTAAGGTCGGATTGTATTGCTATAAACTTCCCTCTTAGAACTGCTTTTGCTGCATCCCATAGGTTTTGGGTCGTCGTGTTTTCATTGTCATTTGTTTCTAGGTATTTTCTTATTTCCTCTTTGATTTCTTCAGTGATCTCTTGGTTATTAAGTAGTGTATTGTTTAGCCTCCATGTGTTCGTATTTTTTACAGGCTTTTTCCTGTAATTGATATCTAGTCTCATAGCATTGTGGTCGGAAAAGATACTTGATACAACTTCAATATTCTTAAATTTACCAAGGTTTGATTTGTGACCCAAGATATGAGCTATCCTGGAGAATGTTCCATGAGCATTTGAGAAGAAAGTGTATTCTGTTGTTTTTGGATGGAATGTCCTATAAATATCAATTAAGTCCATCTTGTTTAATGTATCATTTAAAGCTTGTGTTTCCTTATTTATTTTCATTTTGGATGATCTGTCCATTGGTGAAAGTGCGATGTTAAAGTTCCCTACTTTGATTGTGTTACTGTCGATTTCCCCTTTTATGGCTGTTAGTATTTGCCTTATGTATTGAGGTGTTCCTATGTTGGGTGCATAAATATCTACAATTGTTATATCTTCTTCTTGGATCGATCCCTTGATCATTATGTAGTGTCCTTCTTTGTCTCTTCTAATAGTCTTTATTTTAAAGTCTATTTTGTCTGATATGAGAATTGCTATTCCAACTTTCTTCTGATTTCCATTTGCATGGAATATCTTTTTCCATCCCCTCACTTTCAGTCTGTATGTGTCCCTAGGTCTGAAGTGGGTCTCTTGTAGACAGCATACATATGGGTCTTGTTTTTGTATCCATTCAGCCAGTCTATGTCTTTTGGTTGGCGCATTTAATCCATTTACATTTAAGGTAATTATCAATATGCATGTTCCTATTCCCATTTTCTTAATTGTTTTGGGTTTATTATTGTAGGTCTTTTCCTTCTCTTGTGTTTCCTGCCTAGAGAAGTTCCTTTAGCATTTGTTGTAAAGCTGGTTTGGTGGTGCTGAATTCTCTTAGCTTTTGCTTGTCTGTAAAGGTTTTAATTTCTCCATCAAATCTGAATGAGATCCTTGCTGGGTAGAGTGATCTTGGTTGTAGGTTTTTCTCCTTCATCACTTTCAATATGTCCTGCCACTCCCTTCTGGCTTGCAGAGTTTCTGCTGAAAGATCAGCTGTTAACCTTATGGGGATTCCCTTGTGTGTTATTTGTTGTTTTTCCCTTGCTGCTTTCAATATTCTTTCTTTGTATGTAATTTTTGATAGTTTGATTAATATGTGTCTTGCTGTGTTTCTTCTTGGATTTATCCTGTATCGACTCTCTGTGCTTCCTGGACTTGATTAACTATTTCCTTTTCCAAATTAGGGAAATGTTCAACTATAACCTCTTCAAATATTTTCTCAGTCCCTTTCTTTTTCTCTTCTTCTTCTGGATCCCCTATAATTAGAATGTTGGTGCATTTAATGTTGTCTCAGAAGTCTCTGAGACTGTCCTCAGTTCTTTTTATTCTTTTTTCTTTATTCTGCTCTGCAGTAGTTATTTCCACCATTTTATCTTCCAGGTCACTTATCCGTTCTTCTGCCTCAGTTATTCCGCTATTGATCCCTTCTAGAGAATTTTTAATTTCATTTATTGTGTTGTTCATCACTGTTTGTTTGCTCTTTAGTTCTTCTATGTCCTTGTTAAACGTTTCTTGTATTTTCTCCATTCTATTTCCAAGATTTTGGATCATCTTTACTATAATTATTCTGAATCCTTTTTCAGGTAGACTGCCTACTTCCTCTTCATTTGTTAGGTCTGTTGGGTTTTTGCCTTGCTCCTTCATCTGCTGTTTCTCTGTCTTCTCATTTTGCTTAACTTTCTGTGTTTGGGGTCTCCTTTTCACAGGCTGCAGGTTCGTAGTTACCATTGTTTTGGGTGTCTCTCCCCAGTGGCTAAGTTTGGTTCAGTGGGTTGTGTAGGTTTCCTGGTGGAGGGGACTAGTGCCTGTGTTCTGGTGGATGAGGCTGGATCTTGTCTTTGTGGTGGGCAGGTCCACGTCTGGTGGTGTGTTTTAATTTTTTTTTATTTTTGCGGTATGCGGACCTCTCACTGTTGTGGCCTCTCCCGTTGTGGAGCACAGTCTCCAGACGCGCAGGCTCAGTGGCCATGGCTCACGGGCCCTGCCGCTCCATGGCATGTGGGATCTTCCCAGACCGGGGCACGAACCCATGTCCCCTGCATCGGCAGGCGGACTCTCAACCACTGCGCTACAAGGGAAGCCCTGGTGGTGTGTTTTAGGGTGTCTGTGGCCTTATTATGATTTTAGGCAGCCTCTCTGCTAATGGGTGGCATTGTGTTCCTGTTTTGCTAGTTATTTGGCATAGGATGTCCAGCACTGTAGCTTGCTGGTCGTTGAGTGAAGCTGGGTCTTGGCATTGAGATGGAGATCTCTGGGAAATTTTCACCATTTGATATTACATGGAGCTGGGAGGTCTCTTGTGGACCAGTGTCCTAAACTTGGCTCTCCCACCTCAGAGCCGCAGCCCTGACACCTGGCTGGAACACCAAGAGCCTTTCATCCACACAGCTCAGAATAAAAGGGAGAAAAAATAGAAAGAATGAAAGAGGATAAAATAAAATAAAATTATTAAAATAGAAAATAAAAAATAATTATTATGAAAAAATTTTTTAAAAAACAAAGGACAGACAGAACCGTAGGACAAATGGTAAAAGCAAAGCTATACAGACAAAATCACACACAGAAGCATACACATACACACTCACAAAAAGAGAAAAAGGGGAAGAAAATATATATCGTTGCTCCCAAAGTCCACCTCCTCAATTTGGGATGATTCGTTGTCTATTCAGGTATTCCACCAATGCAGGGTACATCAAGTTGATTGTGGAGATTTAATCCCCTGCTCCTGAGGCTGCTGGGAGAGATTTCCCTTTCTCTTCTTTGTTTGCACAGCTCCCAGGGGCTCAGCTTTGGATTTGGCCCCGCCTCTGCGTGTAGCATCTGTGCTTCTGTGCTTCGCTCAGACAGGGTGGGGTTAAAGGAACAGCTGACAGGAGCTCCGGTTCACTCAGGCCGGGGGCAGGGATCGGCACGGAGTGCAGGGCGAGCCTGCGGCGGCAGAGGCCAGCGTGACGTTGCACCAGCCTGAGGCGCGCTGTGCATTCTCCTGGGGAAGTTGTCCCTGCATCACGGGACCCTGGCAGTGGCGGGCTGCACAGGCTCCCGGGAGGGGAGGTGTGGATAGTGACCTGTGCTCGCACACAGGTTTCTTGGTGGCTGCAGCAGCAGCCTTAGCATCTTATGCCTGTCTCTGCGGTCCGCGCTGATAGCTGCGGGTCGCGCCCGTCTCTGGAGCTCCTTTAAGCAGCGCTCTTAATCTCCTCTCCTCCCGCATCAAGAAACAAAGAGGCAAGCTCTTCGGCAGCTCCAGACTTTTCCCGGACTCCCTCCCAGCTAGCTGTAACACACTAGCCCCTTCAGGCTGTGTTCACGCCGCCAACCCCAGTCTTCTCCCTGGGATCGGAGCCTCAGCTCCCAGCCCCCGCCCGCCCTGGCACGTGATCAGACAAGCCTCTTGGGCTGGTGAGTGCTGGTCGGCACCACTTTGCCCTCCGCACCCCTGTTGCTGCACTCTCCTCCGTGGCTCCAAAGCTTCTTCCCCGCCTCCGCCACCCGCCATCTCCACTAGTGAAAGGGCTTCCTAGTGTGTGGAAACCTTTCCTCCTTCACAGCTCCCTCCCACTGGTGCAGGTCCCGTCCCTATTCTTTTGTCTCTGTTTATTCTTTTTTCTTTTGCTCTACCCAGGTACGTGGGGGAGTTTCTTGCCTTTTGGGAGGTCTGAGGTCTTCTGCCAGCGTTCAGTGGGTGTTCTGTAGGAGTTGTTCCATGTGTAGACGTATTTCTGATGTATGTGTAGGGAGGAAGGTGATCTCCGCGTCTTACTCTTCCGCCATCTTGAAACTCCTCCTTTTTTTTATTTTCAAAAGGACATCATTTCCTTTAATTGACACTGAGAACAACATTCATGCCTTTAAATTACTGGTTTTTCCCTGATAGCAAAATGAATCATCAAAGAAAATTAATTGCTGCACAATCAATATCTTATTTCATTTATTTTACTATTGGAAAGCTCATACTTAAAAAACATAAACAGCTTATACTAAAACATAATGATGAATTCTTGGTGTTAAAATATTCCTGCCTTTGCTATCAAGTGGTTTGTGATTACTGGAAGATAAATTTGCTTATTTTTCCCAAGCCTCTGTCTCTCAGATTAAAAAAAAATGATAGTTTGAGTGTCAAAGATATTGTATTTTGATTTTCTTCTATGTCAATTTTATTGATGAATAAACATGGAAACATTCATGATGAGGAAAGAATCCTAAACCACTGATAGAGAGAAAGGAAAAATGAATGGGTTCCAAGCACAGGAAAGTTGACATCCATCTCTTATGTAACCTGCATGGGAAAATTCATTTCTTTTCCTGCTTTGGGACACTGAAATTCTAAGCAGATCAAGTACCAAACCAAAAAAAGACATTGGTACATCTGTTCAGCTGCTAGGCTTCAGCTTCTTGACCTGCAGGATAGGAATGTTCCAGGAGCCAGCTACCCAATGTGCAGTCTGCAAATCAGCACCATGGGTATTACCTGGAAGCTGGTTGGAAACAGGGACATTCAGGCCTCCACCCTCCAGAGACTTTCAGACTCAGAGCACATCTTATAATAAGATCCCCAGTTGATAGTTTGGTACATTCCAGTTTGACAAGCATTGATCACGACAGTTTTTCCCCAAGACCTGAAGGAAACCGTACTGAAAACAACAACAAAAAAAATAGATGGAAACTTTCCCTCTGCATTTTAAAATCTCCCACCTATTTCACAGAAATAATTATAGCCCCAGGTTGTCTGTCTCTGGGAAAGCACATGTGGCCACTTGTGAGTTCAATTAAGGAATAAAAGACATGGTTTTATAATCAAAAATTGTATAGAAAATGTAAAGAAAAAAAGAGGGAGACTGAGTAAGGTTCTTTGAAAATTTGCCCATTTGTTTTCTGTGACAGGAGAAGATGAAAATGGATTGACTTCTCCAGAAAGATAATAGGGAAAATTTGCCTAAGAGCATGCTATTGAAAATAAGATACAAATGCAATGAAGGAGAGCATTGACAGGTAACAAGAAAACAAGCACAGTATAGGAAGGATGTTTATTGTAATGCCTGGGTATATGTAACACTGTCATGAATCCCAAAGTCGATTTTCCTTTCTTCTGAGGCAATGGTAACTTGAATAAAACAAAATAAAAAAGAAGAGAACACTCATAGTCTACAGCTGGACTGAGATGCAGAAGCAGCACTACTTGGCAACCGTGTTGCTTAATGATATTAGGACAATATCATTTGAAGGGAGAAATATGCTCTTTCCACTTGCTGACTCTCTGAAATGTCTATAAGGGTATAAAACGTGAGTAATAATGGAGCAGATGCATCTGAATTTGTCAGAGAAAATGCCCCTCTGCACATAGCTCAGAAAATTAGAGCTATATTTTCCTCAAATATTTCAAATAAGAAAATCCAGTTGAATGCTGTGGTTTGCTTAGTAATTTTTCAGTGTAAGTTTGGGTTTTTTTTCCCCCAGTTTTTGGCTGTATACAGCCTATGGGTTTTTGAAAGAAATAACATTGCCAGAGGAATACAAACAAAGTGAGAGGAAACCCATTCTCGGTAAAACAAAGGAAAAAGGGTGCTTTTTATAAGCACTGATAATGTTCTCCATCAACAAATGTGTCTGTGGTAGATGGATACAAAATACTTTATCCTGGGACTGCATGGTAGGTTTTAGCTTCCCTTGCCTAAGCTAAGAAGTTTGGTATGTCTTTTTTTCATGACATGAGCAATTTGAGCAAATCAAAAATTTTGGATAAAGTTTTAATAAAAGTAAAGAGACTGGGGGAAAACCAGATCTGTCACATTCAGGACAGGCTTATCCCAAGTAGATACCTAAGCAGCTCAAAAATAGCAATGAAAATTAAACTACACAATGATATTTTGGGAATAGTGATTGTGAATGTCTAATAAGTTTCTAACATCCCCAGGGCAATGCTTCATTTTCTAATATGTTCAAGCTACTTTTTAGAAGTCTTTTTAAGAATGGCACAAGCTGTTTGCATATGCAGAGGATTCTAAGACACTATGTCTATTATCAGGAGCTCCAGGATTCTGTGAGGAGGTCATTCTGAAGAGTGTTTAAAGGGCATACAGAAAGAGTGAAGGCCGCATGCCTTAGCCCCTTTGAAGAGTAAATTTGGAACAACTTTACGCAAATCATGGTACAGACCCTGGAAACCAATTTTCGAAAATACTTAAACTTAAAGCAACAATGCTTTCTTGTAAGCAGCAAATCTTCATTAAATCTTTTAGCATTGATTACTTTCGCATGATTCATTTTGAACTCTTCTTAATAATGTGAATTTAATGCATAATTTCTTTGTAATGACATTTTTTAATTACCACATAATCACGGGTGAAAAAAAGTATCTTCTATTTGGTCCATTTTATGAGGCTAAGCAAATAAATCTATAAAATAATTTATTCTGCTAGTGGCTTGGAAACCTTATTGTTGTTATGACAACTATAGCATAATAAATCAAATTACCACTTTCTTTCATTTGCACGTAGAAGTCATACATTTTCAGAAGAAAAGTATTCTTTCACTTTGCTGTGCTACAGTGACATCTACAGAAAGAAAAATCGAAATGAAAGAGCTTTCTTTCTTTTTTTTTAATACTCTAACATAAAGTACATTAAAATTCCCAGCTTTAAGAAATAAGTTTAATGTTTCCAATACAAAATCTTTTTAATAAGTACCCTAAAAATCTCAGTGGGCCTAATTTATAGAAGCTTGTAACTTGTGCTTCCTGAAAAATCTAGCTAATAGTAATTTTCCAAGCAAAGTTAGTCATGTTAATTGCAAAAAGAAGTAATTATTTCCTTCATGAGGATCAGTGAATACTTGAATTTTTAGAAAATCAGCATTTGTAATCAAGTATAAATAATCACTTGTCTTCACAGCTTTTTTCAAAATGTCTCATTCTACATGTTGCAATCCATTACTACAGATTACTATAGTTTTTTTTTTTCTTTAATTCCCTGTCCACTTTAAAATAATTTGAACAAGTAACACTTTGGGCTTAAGGCTGGGGGGAGAGCAGGGATAATATAAGTCCTGATCTCCATATCAAATAAATTATAAATGAGACCTTCTTTCATTTCTCATTCAACCAAATATCTATCTTCTCTGACTACAAAGAGTGATGGAGAGAAAAAAGATCTTAATTTCTATGTTCTAGCGTCCATAAGTTATTCCACCTACACCTCATTAAAAAGAACATGAATGGAAATAATTCTTTTTTGTCAGGGTCACTACCACGCAGCGATGTTCAAGAGAAAAATGTCATTTTGAGCGGAACTTATTGAAACAGCCCCCTTTCCTCCAGGGCTTCAACATGTCCCACAATGACAGATCTGTGTGACTTCGAAGAGGTAGTAAAGTTATGTAAAGCAGTACAACAGAAGTTTTTGTATTAGTGGAAAGGAATCTTTCAAAGATCCTGTGTTATGAATACTTTTCATTGTCTGTACTTGCCTTACAAAACAGATCAAGGGGAAAGGGGATTATGACATTGTCATCATCACCACCACCACCATCACCATCATCTTGTTTTGTATGGGGGAGAATGTAACTGCATGCTATGGTCGTGTTTGATAGGGTAGTAAGGAGTCTAGCAAGTGTTGGGGCAATCATTTGAGAAAGAAAGGAATTTCGGTTCAAGAAAACAAATTAAATTATTTCAGCTGACACTTACAAAACACCTGCTATGTACCATGCTCTGTGTTCACTGGCAAAGGCACAAAGGAACGTAGAAGTGAGATATCCAAAACCATGGAAATTATTCCTTGGAATGGTGATGTCCTAAAGGGCTCAGTAGAGATTTGTCTTAAAAATAGCTAGACGTAGATAACTAGATATAGATAGAGAGATAGATAGATAGAGAGAGAGAGAGATGATAGATAGATAATAGATGGATAGATAGTTGATAGATAGATAGAAGAAACATTTTCCCTCCACAAAAGGCATTACTTTTGGAATTTGGATTTTGTGTTTAGCTTTGCAGGAACAGATTTAATTCTTAGAAACGGGTATGATTCCTCCTGTTGTATTATTTTAAATACACAGAATTGGTGTTTATTAGAGAGGATATTGCTTCGCCAAAAGCAACACCCTTGCTTTTTTCTGCTCCTGGCATCACACATTTCAAAAGTACATGATTCAGGGCTTCCCTGGTGGCGCAGTGGTTGAGAGTCCGCCTGCCGATGCAGGGGACACGGATTCGTGCCCCGGTCCGGGAAAATCCCACATGCCGAGGAGCGGCTGGGCCCGTGAGCCATGGCCACTGAACCTGCGCGTCCGGAGCCTGTGCTCCACAACGAGAGAGGCCACAACAGTGAGAGGCCCGCGCAACACACACACACAAAAAAGTACATGATTCAATATGTCAGAGGCTCTTTCTTTTGAAGAAAATCCCTTAATCCTGCCTTCATCTAAGAGGCACTGTGCTCATTCCAGTAAACCCCACTGGAGCATTCTGCACAATATAGAAGGAAGTCCCCTTTCAC
Source organism: Monodon monoceros (assembly GCF_005190385.1). NCBI lineage: Eukaryota > Metazoa > Chordata > Mammalia > Artiodactyla > Monodontidae > Monodon > Monodon monoceros. The sequence continues at coordinate 98,369,614 of NW_021703767.1, read as the reverse complement.
AGGGCTGCTCCACTCACATTTAGCACTGGTCATAGCAAAGATCCCAGGGCAATCCCAAAGAAAATGCTAAAGAAAATAGTCAGTGAAGCACAAATGATGGAATGCTGATAAATGTTGATGTTAGGGTTGTATTCATGAGGGGTTTGTGATATTACAGTATACATCTCACTATTGAAATTTATTAAAGGAACATTAACTTCACAACAGTGACCAAGATCCTGATTCTATGACAACTGATCTACTTCACTGTTCACTATAAAATTTAAAACCCATTTGCAGTGAATTTGTATAACTTCCCTTTCAAAGATCACTAGATGATAAATCCAATCTAAGACTCTATGCAAAGGTTATACCTGTGAGATAGGACCTGGTAAATCATGGAGAAATTAGGAGTTATCTATGTGATTCAGCTTCTCTTTTTTCAATGGCTATCACATATAACACAGAAAATGGCTTCTAGGACATGACTGGGATCCTCGGAGCCAGGCTTGGCACAAGTATGTGGCAGGTCAAGAGCTAGGAAAATCCAACAGATATGACCCAAGGAAACAAGCAAAATCAAACTTTTAAATTTACAAACTTTCCAAAACCTACTTGTGCCTGCCTTTTCCCCACTGACTCTATTTACACCCCTTATTTTCCCACTTCTATTTCCTCTGGCACCCTGGTTCAACAGTTATTCTGATACTTGAACCCCCTATTTCATTTCTAGTATGTGACTGATCCTGCATCCTTGCTCATACTTAGATTTTGTTTCTTCAGGGGATACCTGGGGACCCCTTCTGTGAACTGCCTCCTCCTGCATTTCTCCAGTCAAAGGCTTGCTTTCCGGGCTCTACTCCAATCCTGGCTCGGGCCAAAGTGGTCGGGCTCTGACAAGCAGTCTTCTCTCTGCGGGGGACTGCATAAGTCAGCAATGTGAACTGGCATTGGGGAATCTGAATGTCCTCTCACTTCTATCCCCGTACATTGCAGTTTTATCTGGCAAGGTCAGTGAATCCCTCTGAGTGTCAGATCTTCAGTTGTGATCCAAAAAGTCACATTTTACTGATATTTCATAAATATTCAAAACATAAGAGCTTCAAAAGACATAAAAGCCAATGCAAGTTACCACCTGTACACATTGTATGGAAAGTCACTGCTGAACTAGAGAGTCCATGTTTGGTTTATAGAATGGTTATGGCCTCAGACTTCACTTAGTTATTCTTCAGTTTGAGAATTAAAATATATAAGTACTATGTGACAGTGTGCAGTTATACAAAACGCTAGCATATGAAGGTACTCAGATATTATCTTGATTTCTGAAACTCATCCATACAGTTACTCAGCAAATACATATTCAGCACCTTTTATCCACCAGGCCCTGTGGCAAGGCATCCTGGGATGACAAGGTGAGCGTGACAGACAGGGGCCCTGCCTTAATGGAGCTTTCTGTCTTGCACAGAGGAGTGGAAAATAGACTGTGATAAAATGATCATCAGGTGTACATTTTAAAGTAGAAGTAATTACTATGAAGGAAAATTATAAGAAGCCATAAACCCAGAGTGAGAGGACCTGATTTTGTCTGAGGTCATTTGAAAAGGCTTTCTAGGGAAAGTGACATTTTTGCTGAGATTTGAAAGGTAAGTAGGAATTAATTAGGTAGGGAGAAGGATTGTGAGTAGAAGAGAGATTTTCCTGGCAGGGGAGATTCTCATGTGGAAAGGCATCAAAGAAGCTATATGCCTTTGAGAAATTTAAAGAAGACCAGGGTGGCCAAAGCACTCAAGGGGAAGAGGCTGTCTCATAAGGGATACAAATTCCCGGTCACTGTGGCTATGAAAACCTGTGAGAGAAGATGTACAGGTTGTATACAACTAATGACTGTCTATATATAGTTACTAAATTTGTTTATAGCTTTCCTAATATTTAACCCCAGGTTAAATTATGTCGCCTAATTTAATTTGTTTATGAGAAAAATAATTTCCTCTTATTCATTTTGTTGATTTCCAAAATCACCTTGAACTGACTGAAGGATGTTCCCCTCTGTTTACCACTTGATAGTAATCTACAGGTTCTCTAGTTGTCAGTAGCTGGCACCGTTCACTTATCTCCCACAGGTTCCTTGTTTTATTGGCAAGACTTACAGTGTTTTAGTCATTGAAGTAAAACTGGTAATTTTACAGACAAATAAAGTGATACTTACATTAGCTAATGATAATTCATTTCTTACTTTGTGTCAGGAGCTGAAGTAAGTACTTTATCTGGTGAACTTACCACAGCCAGAACTGGAACCCACATTTTCTGATGGTCAACTCGGTGGTCTTACTACCACACCATGCTCCTCTCTCTACCATTAATCGTGAGATACACACTTAGAATTTAATATAGCAGGAACATGTGCGAGACCTAGGGATTTGTTTAGGACCCACTTGTGTGAACGTCAGGACAGGCTTATCGCTGAGGAGGACTTCCTGGGACAGGGCAGCTGGCTATTGTGTTCTATGATTAGGACCAGTGAAGAGAGAAGTTCTAGGGAAAGAAAGGAAATGCATCCTCTGAAAAATAAAATTGAACTTCATTATGGCTGTCAGGATCCCAGGAGTCTTCTCAAGAGTTACACTCCTTTTTAAAAGGCAGGAAAAAAAATAATTATTCATAAGTTTAAGCATCCTTGCATGCTTCAGACTAGGTTGGCCACAAGGGTTTAGGAGCACACAAGCTGAGCTAAACGAGTCTTTCAAATAACTTCTCTCTCTCCGAGATCAGGGCTCTGGTTACCACCGGTGACATTTTTGCTCTGTAAAGTAAGGCAAGGGATAGGAAAGAAATCAGTGCCATCTGGTCTCTGTAACAAAGGGACCCCACATTTCATTTGGCCTAACAGTGGAGGGGTATATATATTTTCACAACAAGCTACATCTTCCATTGAGGGAAGGTATTTATTATGTCTTGCACAGTTGGTGTCTGAATTGTTGTGTGTGTTTTAGATATAATCGGCAATACAATTCCCACAAGACATAACACCAAACATGAAGCATTTTCTATTTCCACTATATGACACAGTGTGGAAAGAAGATGAAAATGGGCTGCAGTCTTGTCGCTACACCTACATAAAGCATTTTAAGGGAGAAAGGGTTTTTTTCTAAAGCAGTTCTCTAACGCTGCCTGTAGATTTTAACTGATAAGCAAATAATTTAGCTTCCTCCTTTGTGCTACCTAATTAACCATACATCAACTGGAAAATATGATTATTCTTAAAGAGATCCTTCCCAAATCATGTTTATTGAGTCACCTGCATAATTACTGTCCTATGATCCGTTTCACATTTTATTCAAACATACCATATTACATATGGTTATATCGATTCATTTATTCATTTTTCAACCAATATTTTTGAGTAACATTGAGTAGGCGGTAAAGACACAGTTCTCATAGAGCCAGAATCTAGAGGAGGCTTAAAGATGTTACTTAAATCGTGCAAATGAATTTCAATTCACATCTATGACAAGTACTTTCAGGTGTTACAAGAGATTTTTGAGAAAAGAGATTGACCTTATTTAGGAGGCCAGAAGAAGCCTTCACCTTGCGTTGTGCAAGAGCAGGGAATGAAGCATTTCCAGTGGAGGAGAGAAGGCTGAGAGAAATTATGGAAGATGGATGGGGAAGTCAGAGTGATTGGAAAGAAAGAGGAAGTGGCCAGGATGGTCTTGTCACAGATGAGAATGGAGAAGGTAAGAGGAGACCAGACTGGGCTTCAAAAGTCATGGTAAAAAAAAAAAAAAAAAGTCATGGTAATGGGGTTCAGTTTACCCCATGGGAAGCACGTGAATGACATATCAGATTTGCATTTTCAAAATTTAATTTGTCTCATGTAGAGTATAAGTTAGGTATAGAACAGGGTAGATCACGGAGAACTGTGGCTTGAACGAGATTGGTTTTTCACATGAAAAGAGAATGGAAATCAAAAAGAATTGTGTTTTGGTGATTTACAAATTTCTATAGCATGTTACTCTAAACTAGTATATTATGATCTCTTAGGAACTCTGAAAATATTCCTGAGCCGTCACCAGCTTCCCATTTCCATATCAGCTCACTCTGGAACTCTGAGCCCAATGCAGCTGCCCTGAGAACAAAATTTTCTCCCACTTTTTTTCTCACAGAATCTCTGGCTGGTATCATGTAATTCAAACTGTAGGTGGTATTACTATTTTTGTTCAGTCTGGCATGTCACGATCATCACGCCTCTAGTCCTGGAACTCATGTGGTTTGAATTTCCATTATGTGCAACAGTTTTCCTCTCCATTTACTAGACATTCCAGTGTTCCCAGTGTAATTATGAGAAAGATAAGAGCAGCTAGATTTTAATGTCACTTGTTGATGATGGACTTTTCTACACTGGCATAGTGTTTGCTCTTATCCTCTGTGTGATCTCCAAGTGCAAAATTTTCTTAAAGTTCTATTGTTGAAGATAATAGATTTCCTTTTTGCTCTGAATTAGATTTGCTCATTTTTTTCTTGGTTAAGAAATACATTTACTAATGATTAATAGTACATAATTCATGTTAAGTGTCTTAATTGTCTTTTTTTTCTATATATGTTAGCACCTGCTAAGTACCTCCACAAAGGCAGTTTCTGGCAGTAAGTTTACCCCTCCCCGCCAAAGCAAATGTTAAATAAACACTTGTCTCACTAAGGAGCTCAAGAACAATGAAAAAGTCCCTTCATTTTTGAGTTGCAATTGCCATTACGTTCAAATTATTGCCATATAGGATTTATGACTTCTCACTCTCAAATATATATATTTGTTTTAATTTAAATTTAATTTTTTTTAATATGGGACAAGACTGAGTCTTGCCAAAATATTTCAAAAGCATGCTTTTTTCTACAATGTTTTGTAATTCATTTACTTAGGAAATCACAGCTCAGATGCAGCATCTGGTTTTCAGTGAGTTCTGGCATTTTCCCCATTTTTCCATCTGGATTGACGAGGTACATGTCAATCAAGTGTGAAGCCAAATGTCTCACAGAAAGCTAGAGTCTGGTCCAGCAATAAAATCCAAGAATTCTCCTAGTGCAAGCAGTGGACCGTGAGCCTTCTTTATATATGGATATTGTTTTACTAATTCTATATTTAAACATGGATTACTGCAGCCCTGCTTCTGTTAAAATTGCACTTTTGACTAAAGATTGCAGTCATAATAGCCATCGTTTTAGAGCATCTGTCACACCACACGTCCAAGTTAGCAATTTTAATATTCAGCAGTGTGGCTTCCTTTGGTAAGCATACATCCTGTTTGGAAGGCTACACTATACAATCTACCACTAAAAAGATGACCAGCAAATAAAAATATATCCTTCATGAAGAAGAAAGTACAAGATTTTGTGGAAGAAGGTCTAAGTTTAAGACTCAGTTTTTTCCCTACCTAACTCTACGATCTGAGCAGAATCTTTAACCCCTTGAGGCATGTTCAGCGTCTTTAAAATGGATGAAAGTACTTATGTAACTCAAAGTAGTGTTATGAGAGAATAAAATTTAAATGGCAGTTTGCTAATAAACATAGAAATACTTTAAATACTATATGTAGTTAATGGCAGTCATTACATTGGATTAAGCTTATGATGTTGCTGAAAATAGAGAAGAAAAAAGATCATTGGCTAGTGATTATATCAACTTCCTACTTAAATGGTTACATATAGAGTAAGATGGGGCCCAGGATATGCTCATTAAAAATTCAATGTGTGTGTGTGACAGAGAAAGCATTGCACATCAAACGTTCTATGGACTCTCCCACATTCCCTAGTTTCTTGCAGTCGGGTAGGTCTTTGTGATTAGCTGTGGAAAAGAGCTTTCAGTAGACAGGACCCATGTCACGTCCAGGTGGAAAGATTTAAGTCCTACAACTCAATATGCCAGTAACCTCTTCCCTTACTGTATTATTTATTGCTATATAACAAATCACCCCAAGATGTAGTGGCATTAAACAACTCACATTTCTTTATCTCCCAGTCTCTGTGGGTCAGGAATCCCCCCTGATGCCGGGTCTTCTGTTTCAGGGTTGTTCACAAGACTACAGTGAAGATATCAGCTAGGACTGGGGTCCCAATTGAAAGCTCAACTTGTGATGGGTCCACTACTAATCCCACTTATGTGGTTGCTGGCAAGAAATCAGTTCCTTGAAGGTTGTTGAAATGAAGCCTCAGTCTTTTTCTGCCCATTGGCTGGAGGCCACCCATGTGGATCCACCCATGTGGATCTCTCAACAGGGCCTCTGACTTCATCAAAGCCAGGAAGAGAGGGAGTCTACTGGTAATACAAAAGCCACAACTCTTTGTAACCCAATAATCAAAGTGTCATGCCTTCCACATTGTTATAGTCTACTGGTTAGAGAGAAGTTAATCAAGGCGGGGGAGATTTCATATGGTCATGAATATCAGAAAATGGGTATTCTAGTAGGCCATCTTAGAAGCTGCCTGCCACACCTACCAAAATGTTTATCTAGAAGACAAAATAGCCACCCTCAGCTTGATTCCCCAATGACTGTGTAGAGCAGAGCCTTACTTGTTCTGGATGTGTACCACTGAGATTGCAGGGCATTTTGATACTGTGACTAATGTAACATGTATTTAAGTTGACCCCTATGGCAATAATCTATAACATAAACTAGGCAAGACATTTCCCAAATGCAGCTAAGAGAATAGACTCAGAGATTAGGGCATTTTTTTCAAGGTAATAAAGCAAGTTATATCAAAACCTATGCACATTGAGGGCTTTTGACCTCAAAACTTGTGTTCTTTTCTTTTACACTTTGCTATAATGATGTGTCAGTTAGAACTCATCTCACTCCCCATACTGCCACTCCTTTCTTCCCTAAAGAATGAAGTGCAAACTCATAGAATGGTGCAGGTAATTTTGTATTTCTGTTTCTGACTCACCCAAGCAGAGTTACTTGATGTATCCTCTACGCGATCGCAAAGTTTGCTCATACCTCTATTTTAGCACTTAATACCCTGAAGTGGTATTTGTGGTATTGTTTATATCTGTACCTCTTCTAGATGGTAAGCCCTGTATGAGCAGAAGACCTTACTTACTGTTTGTATTTCCATAGCAAAACATATGATGAATTTGGAAAGCACTTTATATCTGATCAATAAAATTTGGGGAATACTACAACTTAGATATTTTACAAATTCCACGTCAAGTTCAAACCACAGAGTACACCATTTACTAAATTTAAAAATAGCAACACAGATTGGTAGGTCAATCCATGTAGAAAATAAAAGCTAGTTAAGAAACTAATAAAGCTCACAATGACTCTTGTCACTGAAAGATTCCAATTGCAATGGAATATTTCAAATATTTCATGGATTTCATATTGTAAAGAGTTCAGATTCCCTTTCTTCTCAGATTAATCTCCCAGTAAAATTCCCTTGCTCCTGTAGAATTTATGAATCCTTACTCCCTGATGATGGTGATGATGATATGGTGACACCATCAGCACCTATCCCGTGCCAGACGTTATTCTGTCTGTAAAATGTGCTATCTTATTTAACCCCTATTAAAAATAAGAAGTACCATCATTTCTCCACTTTATGTCTACAACTTAGAAAAAGGAAGAAAATTACCCAGGATCAGACTGCTAGGAAGTGGCTGGGCAGAACCTGAGCCCATTGTGGTTAACACCAGAACCAATGTTCTTAATCCCATTCTGTACTGTCACCGCTGCCACATACAGACCAAAGCACCACTGCAGCCTATGGGCACCCTTTCCTTCTGACCTGGTACCATAATGGAATCGGTAATTCTACCTAACATGACTGCATTCTCCAAACTTAAACCACACCTATTCTGAAACAATATGGTGGAGTAGCTGAAATTATGACTCTCCAGAATAATCCAAGACATAAGTTTTTATACCCTCACCTTTCTCCCGCAGAGCCTCTGACCTAAGCAAGCCTTGTAAAAAGACAAAACGGTTCCCAGCTTTTCTCCCAGGTCTTATTTTAGCCTCTTAACTGTCTAGTGTCAAACCCTACTCTAAAAGAGAGCACAGTCCTAGCTCTCCAAATGGGCATCTCACAAATTACTGCTCTCAACAAAAAGAGCTCAAAAGACCCCAAGAAAATAATTCCCACAAAAATTTTAACAGTCCTGAGTCTCTCTGGTAGCTTACTTTTGAATGGAAATACTTTGGGCTAGGATAATAGCATGCACTAGATCTAAACATCATGAGCTTCTTCCTCCTTTTCCAAGGGATCCATTGTCTCTCTACCTTCTCTAAATCCACACATTGGAATGGCAGAATAAGACTGCTTGATTTTCTTGATAGTTCCAGACATTTAAAATTGTGTCTGCGTTACTCAGATAGATTCATTTCTCCCCTTCATCTTGCTTTAAAAACATAGCATTTGAATCTAAACCCTATTTCTCCCATCGTTCTCAGGCTGGTATGGATCTTAAACAGTCAAATGTTTAAGGCATGTTAATATATACAAAAATGTTTCCTGTCTAAGCACATGTTTTTCCCCACGCATCCCTGTTGTGGCCAAGTGCAGAGAGAGGGATGAGTGAAACTGATGTTCAGAGGCACTTGACTCAGCTTATTATCCACTCGCAGCAAGAAGATAAAATGGCTTTGTAGGGCTAATCTGGTACGTTAAGCTGTTTTCAAGCAGAATCAGAGCTTTAAGAATGGTGTATGGCCACCAGCTGACAGATGAGAATCTATCCTACTCTTGAAACTTCCAGCCAAGGAGATTCCTTCGTGTCCTTCAATACCCTTTAAGGGAAAAGTGCACTATTTACAAAACTGACTGAAATGGGGGCTCATGATTTCCTTTGCAATAACTAGCAACAATGTAATATTGTGCATTCTTTCATAAATGATGATATGAAAATGTAATAGTAAAATAAAAAGCAATAATGGGGCTTCCCTGGCGGCGCAGTGGTTGGGAGTCCGCCTGCCGATGCGGGGGACACGGGTTCGTGCCCCGGTCCGGGAGGATCCCACATGCCACGGAGCGGCTGGGCCCGTGAGCCATGGCCGCTGGGCCTGCGCTTCCAGAGCCTGTGCTCCGCAACGGGAGAGGCCACAACAGTGAGAGGCCCGCGTACAGCAAAAAAAAAAAAGCAATAATGACAGACAACATTTAATGAGTGCTTATTATTTGCAGGCACCATGCAAAGAACGTTACATGGGTTATCTCATTCAGTCTCCATAATGTAAAGAGGAAATGTTACCAGAAGAAACCAGACTAAGAAGTTAGATAACTTGCCCAAGGTCAAAAACACAGCTTTTTATGGAATTATGATTCAATCTCTGGCTTTCTGATTTTAAGTCCTAAGTTGTTCTGCTATACTTTCTTTTGAGTAAAATATACATTCAAATTTTATGACACTTCCAAAAATTTTAGAGCCAGACTAATTTTGTGAATCCAGAGGAGGTCCCATGTTAGAACGAGAGCACAGAGATCATTCTAATTGCTCTCCCTGCTTTCACCATTGCAAATCTATAGCTACTGTCAACTCAACAGCCAAAATGATCCTTTGAAACGTAACTCTGATCATGTCACTCCTCTGGCTTGAATACCTCGAATGTTTTCTCCCTCATACTGAAAGGCAGAATAAAAGCTCTCCCCAGTCTGCTCCACACCGTCTACCCCCTCTCTCTCTGATCTCATCTTCTACCCCTCCCTCCTTCCCCCCACAGAGCTATACTCACCTCCCCGTGGTCCCCTGAACACACTCTCCCTCCTCAGGGCCCCTGCATTTGCTATTTCTTCACATTGAAATGCTCTTAGCTTGTGATCACATGGCTGGATCTTTCACCTCCTTGAGGTTTTTGCTCAAATACAATTTTCTAAATGAGACTTTCTCCGACTACCTTTTTATTTTATTTATTTATTTTTATTTATTATTATTATTTTTTTTTTGCGGTACGCGGGCCTCTCACTGTTGTGGCCTCTCCCGTTGTGGAGCACAGGCTCCGGACACACAGGCTCAGTGGCCATGGCTCACGGGCCCAGCCGCTCCGTGGCATGTGGGATCTTCCCGGATCAGGGCACGAACCCGTGTCCTCTGCATCGGCAGGCGGACTCTCAACCACTGCGCCACCAGGGAAGCCCCAACTACCTTTTTAAAATCACAATCCCCTTCTGACTTCTCTTGACATTTACTGAACCCCTTCCACAGCACTTACAACCATCTGACGTATTATATTTCACTTACCATCTCTCTCCATGAGAACTGAGACCTCCGAGAGAAGGGCTTATTTTTGGTCTATTTTGTTTGCTGTCCAAATCTCGAGTGCCTAGAACGGTCCACGACACATATTAGGCACTAAATGAATTCTTGTTAAATAAATAGAAGAGAATAAATGAGTGAATGGTGTTCACAAAGACCACAAGGCACATTATAATACCATTCTTGACTATATTCTATTAGCAAACTGGAAAAACATGTATTTGAACTGTAAACGGGAAATATGATCTACAAACCTATGTAAAAATAAAGACTAACCTTAAGGTAATTTTACATCAAAAAGGACAGAAAGATCTCTCAAGAGCACATTTTAAAGTTGTTAAATGGCCAAATTGAGAGTTCACAGAAGGACAAAGACATAAGATGAACCATGCTGATACTGTGAATAGAAAGTGCTGCAGACAGAGCAACTAATAAAAGTTACCAACACAAAATGTCATGTTCGGGAAAATCGAGATTACAGTGTCATGACTTCATTGTTCCTGTCAACTGAGAAGTGTGGGGAATTAAGTAAAATTTAACCAGGGACACTAGTGAACAGACTGACAAGAAGACAAGGGAATAATAGCTCCACAGTAATGACTCACACACACGTCAATTTGTGCTTGCTCTTTACTAGTTTCACATTAAAACATGATAGAGGGAAATCCAGCCACACAAGACCTCTATAAGCTTGTCATATGAGCATCAGAGAGATCAGAAATCAGAGAGAAGAGTGATCCTTAAATAATTTTTGAATGATCATTAATTCCTCACACTGCCAGCCATGGAAAAGAAGGCAAACTAAAACAGTGAGCTGGGGCTGGGAAAACATTTGTGAAGCAGCATTATATCCCCAAATACTCATTGACTTGCTATTTACCCATCTTTCCTTGGTACCAAAACCCGCCAAACTTTGTGAACTCGGCTTTCTCACCGGATGGAGTGTTCGTAAGTTCCTCTCTACTACTATCTTCTCCAAGTATAACGGAAAAAGGCAAAAAAAAAAAAGGAAAAGAATTCCAAGAGCTCGGCAGAGGGAACCATTCTTTTTACTTTGGCAGTGATGTGCAGCTCCTTGGCAGGCGGCACTATTAGTTAATGTCGTTAGCACTTTGGAACTGTCTATGGCTTTTGTCATGTGTTTAAGCTGATTAGCCCCCTGGGTGACTTTGGCTTTCAAGGCAGCATTTCCTCTGACAGCTTGATGAGGGTACAGATGTCTGGACAACAGATAAAGTTCTTAACCCTTATTTCTGATTTGGTTTCTGCTCAACTATTTTGATAGCACCTGCAGACTTATAAACAGAAGGTAATCGTTTGTAATGTTTTAAGATGCTCACTTACGGGCTGACCACTATTGGCTAAGGCAAATTTGCATCAACAGATGCACAGAAAAATGTGACTCTTCTTTCACACTCTAACTTCCTTCACATGTTAAACTCTGTAGATTTGACCTCTGCAATCTCAAATTGGCTCCAGCCTTTTCATTGCCATTACTGCTACCCTTCTCCACCCTGTTTCTTATGCCTGAAAACAGAATTAGCCTTCTACCTCATCCTTCATGATATGAGCTCATTTTCAGATTTATATTCTACTGTTTCTATCCAAACGATCAATGCTCCATCCAAAGTGGAATAATTTCTAATTCCTGATTATACCCACTGCATTCCAGGCTCTGTGCTTTTGTTCATGATAAATCCACTTAATATATTTTTATATAACTCTTTGTTCGAAATCAGTTTTTTAGCCACAGCTAGCCATTGTGATATATATTTTCTTTCAAAATTTTAAATTTAACATATCAAGTCCTAGTTCTGTTTTTCAAGCACCTTTAATTATTCCTATATATGTTCTCCATCCCATTAACCTTAAACACTGCTAACACAATTCATTTTCCTGAAGAACAAATCTTAACTGACCATAAAATAAAATTCCAACCCATATTGATTTAAGCTGTTATCACTATAATAAACCCCTTATTTTCATAATGATTGTGGTACTTGTGTTTTCCTGACTGAACTATGACTGATACAAATCCAAAGTTTAAAAGCACAGATTCTTTGACTCAATTATTTTTTAATTTATCTATTAAAAAAATACCCATCCAGGTACACAAAGAAAATGGATAGCATTGTTCAATGTTTCACTGTAATCACAAAAATTAGAAAACATTGAAATATCTATTAATAATGAAGTAGTTAAATGTATTTTGAAACATTCTTATGGAATACTAGCAGCAGTTAAAAATATGTCTAGATCTAAATGGCAATCATCAATGTGAAAAATTTATCAATATAAATTGCAAGTGAAAAATTAAAAGTTGCATAAAACACATACCATGTAAATAATTCTTAATGAAAACAAATGCTTTGAAAAAATTCTGAAAGAATTTGCCATAATTTTTTAATTCTTGAGAACGATGTATGTTTGAGCAATGGGAATAAAAGGACACTTTCTTTTGTACTCAGTTTACCTTTATTTGAATTATTTGTTTGAACTGTTTCAGAGAAAATTATTCAAGTGCTGTGCATTTATTTTAAACAGTATATAAGAAGGCAAATGTCTGGCCTCACAGTGGATGAAAAATGGAGACCTGTTGTGTTATTTTTTATGTTTGTTTTTTTGTTACTAAACAACCACATCAGAACAAACAGCTTATTGGAATTACCTAGAATGCTAATTTAATTTTATAGGGCACTGGCAAAAACATAAAGATCCTCTCAAGCAGCCCTGGTCATCCTGTCTAGGGTATAATCTTGCATTTTGGGTACCACATTTCATGAGGAAAATTAATAACCAGTGTGGCTCTGAAGTAGAATAATCAGAGTGGTAGTTAATTTTACATATCAACTTGACTGGAGTAATGGATGCCCAGATAGGTGGTAAAATATTATTTCTGGGTATATCTGTGAGGGTGTTTCCAAAGGAACTTAGCATTTGAATTGTTAGACTAAGTAGAAAAGATCCTATTCACCAATGCAACTGGGCTTCATCCAGTCCACTTAGGTTCTGAATAGGAAACAAAAGGCAGAGGAAGGGCAAATTTGCTCTCTGCTTAAACTAGAACATCCATCTTCTCTTGCTCTCAGATATTCCTGGTTCTTAGGCCATTGGACTCAGATTGGGACATACACCATTGGTTCTCAGATTTGGACTAGAGCTATGACGCCACCTTTCCTGGGCCTCCAGCTTGAGGACAGCAGATGGTGGAACTTCTCTGCCTCCATAACGGTGTGCCAATCCCTCATAATAAATATCTTTCTGCATATCTCTACATATGTATCTTACTGGTCTGTTTCTCTAGAGAACCCTGACTAATACAATGAGGATATAGAACCCATGGGATATGAAAAACTTTAAGCTCTGAGAATATTCACACTGAACAAGAGAAGGTTCTATCATTTAAGTTGTGTTTAGCTAGAAAACATCAGACTACTTGCATAAACAAACTTCCAATATATCAATAACAAGATAGCCCCTGGTAGTCATTTTCAGGATGAGATACTTCGCCAGATCTCTATGATTGTTTTAAATTTTCTACTCATAGTTGCAAAACGACCCCAAGAATCATATACTTTCACGGAAATACTGAAGGCCCAAGAAGAAGAGGGGGAGGGGTCATTTTTCCACGTTCACTGGTTAAGTATAGTCAAACAGAACCTCTGCCTGTTCACACATCAGCCACACAGGAGAAAATGGCCATGTGATGATACCATGTGAACTGAAAGCCTGTAGAATGTATTCCAACTCTAAGATTCTAGGTTGTCCAAGTACCTCCATAAATCCACTAATCAATATAGGAGAAGCAGCCATCCAGCACTGTTAGAGAAGTAGAGAACAGTCTTATTTGTATTTCTTTTTTTTTTTCAGTTTTTCAAATTGAAGTATAGTTGATTTACAATGTTGTGTTAGTTTCAGGTGTACAGTAAAGTGATTCAGATATATATTAATATGTATATAGTATAGTATATATAAGTAAATTTTTTCAGATTCTTCTCCCACATAGGTTATTATAAAATATTGATTATAGTTCCCTGTGCTATACAGTAGGTCCTTGTTGGTTATCTATTTTATATATAGTAGTGTGTATTTGTTAATTCCAAACTCCTAATTTATTGCTCCCCCACCTTTCCCCATTGGTAATCATAAGGTTGTTTTCTATGTCTGTAGGTCTATTTCTGTTGACCTTATTTTTAAAGAACCAAAATCCAAAACTTGAAAACAGGTTATCTAGCCAGTAAAAAAAAAAAAAATAGCAGTTTAAATAAGTTTATACCTTATTTATTAAGCACCTGAAATAACAGTGGTGTCACATTCAGGGCAGAGAAAAAATAATCATTTTGCACAGTTATAAACGTCACTTAGAAATCAGAAAATTGCTAAAGTTTTCCCATGTAAATTTTTTTATAAACCAATCTAAATGTACTATTATTGCGCCTTGAGATATAAAGCACATCCTCGTAGGAACATTTTTAATTATTATTTTAGAGTCTCATCTTTAAATTCAGTACCATATTCCCAGATTCTGTTATTTCTCCACATGTTCAGCCAATTCTTTTCTGTCACCATTATCTACTAAACCTCCTCACTATGTGAAACTCATTGTTATTTCCAATTCACATCCCTGAGAAGATGGATTTAGGAGCTAGATAGTGATTATACCATAATAATTTATAAAGGTCTTTTTAGAATTGGTCCATTTTACATGTGCTAATGACCAGCCCACTGAGTTTTACTTTATCCACTATTACTAAACCTGCAGAGATGTTTCCCAGGGTTTCAGCCTTAATAACAATGGAAAAGCAGATGGAAGGACCCATTTATAAAATCTCAACATCTAGTTTATTTACTAAGCAGTAAGTACAGGCCATTATATTGACTCAGTTTCTTTCACTCTACCAAACATCCAAGGCTATTGAATAATTTCTTCATTATTTGCTTATTAATTTTAAATCTAACTACTAGATTTATGTTGTACTATCATCACCCTTTAAATCTAAAATGCTGTGTTTATCTCTTTATCTTCTCTCTTGATATATGCCTTATCTATCTGCTATAAATTGTCATTTGATTTCTAATACATACTTTATGACGTTTGACCAGCTTTCTGCTAAAAATGAACACATCTATCTCTCAGATATTAACATTAATCAACACCTAGCCAATGACAATGGGCTTGATATTTTTTAAAGGATTAATACCCTTTAATTACATTAGTAGATTTTTTTCAGTTATATATATATTTTTTCAGATTATATTCCATTATAGTTTGTTACAAGATATTGAATATAATTCCCTATGCTATATTGTAAATCTTTTTTGCTTATCTATTTTATGTATAGTAGTTTGCTTCTATTAATCCCATACTCCTAATTTATCACTCCCCACCTCCATTTCCCCTTTGATAAACATAAGTCGGTTTTCTATGTCTGTGAGTCTGTTTCTGTATTGTATATAGATTCATTTGTAATATTTTCTAGATTTCACATATAAGCGATATCATATGATAGTTGTCTTTCTCTAACTTACTTCACTTAGTATGATAACCTCTAGGTCTATGTTGTTGCCAAAAGCAGCATATCATTCTTTTTTATGGCTGAGTAATATTCCATTGTATATACAAATCACGTCCTCTTAAGCCAATCTACAGATTTAGTGTGATCCCTATCAAAATATTCATGACATTTTTCACAGAACTAGAACAAATTAATCCTAAAATTTATATAGAACCATAAAAGACTTAGGATTGCCAAAGCAGTCCTGAGGAAAAAGAAGAAAACTGAAGCCGTAATCCTTCCAGACTTCAGACAATACTGCAAAGCTGCAGTAGTCAAAACAGTGTGATATTGGCACAAAAACAGACATATAGGTCACTGGAACAGAAATACCCACACTTCTGGTCAATTAATCTATGACAAAAGAGGCAAGAATATACAATGGAAAAAAGGAAGTCTCTTCAGCAAGTGGTGTTGGGAAAGCTGGTCAGCTAACTGTAAATCAATAAGAATTAGAACACTCCCTCACAACATATACAGAAATAAATTCAAAATGGTTTAAAACCTAAATATAAGACATGACACCATAAAACTGTAATTCAAAAAGACACACCATCAAAATGACTAGGAAAAATTAATTCTCCAAATAGAAAATACATAACTTCATAAAAATATATGTATGATTTAAAAAAATCATCACAAAGCTATGATTTTGCATGCTGTGTGTTGTTCATTAAAAGTACATCCTACATTTTAGAGAGAGCTTTCAATAAAGCTGAGATGCAAATACTGAAAATTCTGGAAATTAGCTTTTTTAGCCAGACACTTTCTTTTTATTTTTTTAAAGAAGATGTTGGGGGTAGGAGTTTATTAATTAATTTATTTACTTTTGCTGTTGGGTCTTCATTTCTGTGCAAGGGCCCTCCCCAGTTGTGGCAAACGTGGTCCACTCTTCCTCACGGTGCACGGGCCTCTCACTATTGCGGCCTCTCTTGCTGCGGAGCACAGGCTCCAGACGCGCAGGCTCAGTAGTTGTGGCTCACGGCCTAGTTGCTCCGCGGCATGTGGGATCCTCCCAGACCAGGGCTCGAACCCACGTCCCCTACATAACAGGCAGACTCCCAACCACTGCGCCACCAGGGAAGCCAGCCAGACACTTTCGATAGCTGAGCTGGGAGAGCTAACAAGAGTGTTACTCTTTACAATTTCAGAGATAGAGGACACAGAGCCATAAAATAGTTTGCTTTTTCATTGGAATATCTATATTTTGAAAACAATCAAAGCACGTGGAGGTTTATATAGCTCCAATATTAAACCACCTATAAAAGGATTAAGAGTGAAAATTAAGTATGTTAAACTAACTTTCTAGTTTTGTTGAAATGTAGTCACTTAATTAAGGGAGGTAATTCATAAATCTGCATGCTTTTTTCTTAAAAACTGAAACCCAACGCTTAAAGAGTCAGGAAGACAAAGACTCTCATCTGAATGATTGAAACACATGACATACACACACACACATATACACATACATGCACACACACACTCATACACCTCTGTCGAGCAAGTGGAAATGCATTAATATGGTTCCTTAAATTTCCATCTTATAGTCATTATCAAGAACCAGTCGGTCATTATTACTTACAATGTCACTTAAAATGCATAAGATAATCTTGTTTAATTAATTTTTGAATAAAACCAATTATAAATAAAGTCATATATGTTGGGGTAAAATCCCAAACTAGAATAATCCTCCAACTTCTCCTTTGAGGGTGATTACTCTCATTATCTACCACAAATAAAACTATGGTGATAAATAATGAGAGTAACAATATACTTTTTAATTCAGAACGTTTTTGCAGGGACTTCCCTGGTGGTGCAGTGGTTAAGAATCTGCCTGCCAGTTCAGGGGACACGGGCTCGAGCTGTGATCCGGGAAGATCCCACATGCTGCTGAGCGACTAAGCCCGTGTGCAACAACTACTGAGCTCGCCCACCACAGCTACTGAAGCCTGCATGCCTAGAGCCCGTGCTCCACAACAAGAGAAGCCACCGATGAGAAGCCCGTGCAGCACAATGAAGAGTAGCCCCCCGCTCGCTCACCGCAACTAGGGAACGCCCACGCAGAGCAACGAAGACCCAACGCAGCCAAAAATAAATAATTTTTTTTTTAAAAAGAATGTTTTTGCTTTATGGACTCCCTATTTCTTTTTTTTTCTTTTTCATCCTGAAGTCCAAGAATGTAATGAATAGTATGATGATTTATACATACAAATAGCTGGAATGGTATGCTTAATAAATCAAAAAAATCATCTAAATATGGTCAATATCATTAAAATGATAGAACCAAATATGTCTCAGGAGGAGAAAACTCATCATTTAAAATGCATAGTGAGTAAAGTGATTTTGACTTTCAAAACAGACACATTTCATTCAGCATATAAAATTTAAGTTGGTGATTCTTATCTAATACAGTTAGGAGAATTTTAATTTGTACTTTCAAATGAATTGTACTTGCAAACAAGATTGTAAATTGAAGTCTTGAACATCATAACTGTCTTTTAAATTGTCAGAAATAGGCTTGAGAATTACCCAAATTAATGTGCAACAATTACTTTTATGATAGGTTTTGATCAATTGTACAGCATATTTTCCCAAAATTATCAGTCATAAAGAAAAGCCTTCAGCAAAGATGAAACCTAAAAATAGTTTATTGCATTCACATTTACTCAGAATCTTAAAAAGATGCTCATTTATGTTTTTTATTCCTCTATATTCAGGTGATTTTCTTGAGCTCATTTCCTATATTATCTCTAAAGCAATATACCGGAACATTTCTTGATGTTTGACTTAATTTTTGCAACACAAAACTTTCAATGTGGAACCAAGATAGGTAATTATCTAAAAAATATATTTGCATTTATTTGCCAAAATTCATTTTTCAGAAGTGCTTTGTTGTTGCAAACGATAGCCTGTTGGAATACTGTCTCCTTTTAATTAAAGAGCAGTCTGATTTCTGTGAGCTTTTATAATTAGCAGAAGCAAAATAAAACTATGTCTCAAACCTTTCTCAGCCAAACTGTAGCAAACACCTAAAACTTTGAAAGATTAAAAATTGTGCCCAAGGAAGAAGGAATCAGTTTTGTAGAGACTAAAATTTATACAATTGGGGCTGGGGGTGGGCTCTAATAAATACAATATTACAGACACAGAATTAGGCCAAGGAAGGAGCTAGTAAGGAGCCCTACAGCTTCCTATTTATTAACTTCATGGCAAACTCACTCTGACTATTCACTAAAAGCATATCTATATACTTATTTTAAACTGGTAATATCACCTAATCCATATTAAATCTTCTATCACATTTCAACAGATTGAAAATTAAGTATTAAAACCAATTCCAATGTGGAAAATAGGTCAAGTGCTGCCAGAGATAAATATCATGCTGAGAAACAAATCTTTATTATGAACAAAAAAATCCCTGAGCATTAAGGTAAAACCTGATCATTACAGAACTCTAACCATCACCTCCCCCTTTGGAATCCTTAGGTTCCGGGAGACCGAATGGCAACTTATTTGTTGCTGTTGTTTTTTTTCTTTTAAATCTAGCCAAAGAAATTAAACTCCAATGGTCCCTCCAAGTGTCAAAAAAATGTATAATACAGTGAAATCTGAGGTTACACAAATGTTGAAGAGAAAGAAAAAAAGTCTTGTTTTGGAGCTAAACTTACAGTTAAATTATGACTCTGCCTCTTACTGCCTCTGGAATCTGAGGATATAATTTAATCTTCCTTAGATTGAGTTTTCTCATCTGTAGAAGGCAGGCCATAACCTTTACCCGAAAGCAGTGTTGCAAAAATTAGAGCTAATGTATGCAAAATGTTAACCTGTAGGAGATAAGGAAACAGTAGTTTCTCACCCTGTAATTGTCAGTAATAGTATCCTCTAACCCTATCTATAGGTAGTTTCACTTTGGCCATATGTTTATGCACAACTGACCAAACCAACTAAAGATATGACTCACTCTTGCCATTAGTATTATAAAGCTATGGACAAATTGTGTGTGGCTATGATTTTGTCCATGATTCAAATCAATCTGGCTAGACAGGTTAACCCCAAAATCACATTCAAGTGAAAGCTGAAATTCTACTCAAACATTTTGCCATATTCTAGAACAAACCAGAGAGATTGGTGACTTCTGTTTAAGATGCAGAAAGCTGAAAAGTGCATTGCTTCTACCGTTATAACAAAAATAACCAAAATCTCAGGTAATCAACAAATCCACAGCTTTCTTGAACTCATCAGAGAGCTGTGGTCTCAGAACAAACAACTGACCTGAAATCTAAGGAGAAAAGTTGCCTCCAAGAAGAAACAGTATAGGAACACTTGTTTACCCAGGGGACAATCTACCTGTTGCCAAAGAAGATGGTAAGAAGAATTAAGGTAAAATTGTTAACCCATTTCTAAAGGCCAACTGTAGGCAGGAATGAGAATACAGAATCCCTGGGGGCCAAAACACATGGGAGAGTTCACATCAGTTCAAAGATTCTTCAAAGACTTCAAATGATGCTTACAAGGAAGACTGGGTAGCAATGACAAGGCCTGAGAAAACCTCCTTCACTGTGAGGGTGTTAAAGAAGATAACAGCAGTGCTGTAGAAAAAGCACAAAGTCCTTCCCCAGACTCTTCTCATCTATCTCTCCTATGGAAAAAGACTTAGACATCTGGATTTAGGGCAGTAAAGCCTGTTGCCTTTAGAGCTGAAGAACCACTGCAGCTGGGGAAAGGAAACAAAAAAATAACCCTCTAATCCTGGGGCTGTGTGTGTCCTTGGACAATACCATGAGATATCTCAGCAGGCTATTTTGTTGTTGTTGTAGAAATTGACAAGATGATTTTTAAAAACAAATAAACTAAATTAGCCAAAAAACTTAAAAAAACAAAACAAAGTTTCAGGTTTACAGTAACTGATTTCTAACTGTATAACAGCAGTCAGAATTGTTTTGTGTTAGAATAAAGATAAACCTATGGACCAATGGAATTAAATGGAGAGTTCAGAAATAGAAATAGATTTACACATATATGTTCAATTAATTATCAGTAAGCATGCAAGGAAATTCAATGGAGAAGGAATAGTTTTTTTCAATAAATGGTGCTGGAAAAATAGCCTATTCATAGGCAAAACAATATAGGATCTTCATTTAAGCATCTTACCTTATATAAAAAATCAAATAAAAATTGATCATAGAAAAGACCCATTAAAGAACAGATTGATAAATTGAACTTCATCAAACTTTAAAACATCTGCTCTTCAAAAGACAAGGTTAAACAATAAAAAGACAGGCCATAAACTAGAGAAAATATTTGCAGACCACTGATACAAACTGATAAAGGGCTTATATCCAAAATAGATTAAGAACTCTTAAAAGTCAATAATAAGGGCTTCCCTGGTGGCGCAGTGGTTGGGAGTCCGCCTGCCAATGCGGGGGACATGGGTTCGTGCCCCGGTCCGGGAAGATGCCACATGCCGTGGAGCGGCTGGGCCCGTGAGCCATGGCCGCTGAACCTGCACATCCAGAGCCTGTGCTCCGCAACGGGAGAGGCCACAACAATGAGAGGCCCGCGTACCGCAAAAAAAAAAAAAAGTCAATAATAAGAAACAAAATGGGTAAAAAATTTGAATAGAAATTTCACCAAAGAAGATATAAGGATGTGAAATAAGCACTTTAAATGACGCTCAATAACATTAGTAAATAGAAAAAGGCAAATTAAAACCAAACTGTGGGCTTCCCTGGTGGCACAGTGGTTGGGAGTCTGCCTACCGATGCAGGGGACGCAGGTTCGTGCCCCGGTCCGGGAAGATCCCACATGTCACAGAGCGGCTAGGCCCGTGAGCCATGGCCACTAAGCCTGTGCGTCCGGAGCCTGTGCTCTGCAACGGGAGAGGCCACAACAGTGAGAGGCCCGCGTACCGCAAAAAAAAACAAAACGAAACAAAACTGTGATACCACTACACTCATATTATAATGGCTAAACTACAATAGATATAAAGTGCTGGTGAGGTTGCAGAGCCACTAGAACTATATCTTTCTGGTAAAAGTGCAATAATGGTAAATCACTTTTGAAAATATTTTGGTAGTTTCTTATAAAATTAAGCATACATTTGCCATATGACCCAGCAATCTTACTCCTTGGTATTTACCAAGCGAAATGAAAACATTTTTTCACAAAAAAACTTATACATAATGGAGTGGATGGGCAGAATAGTCAAGAAGGTACCAGTCACATCAAGCAGCCAGGTCCTGGAGGCCTCCATGGGCATGAGATCCCTCTTGCCCATCCAGAAAAATCGAGTGCCCTTGCCTGGGGAAAGCCCTTCTGTCTCTGGAAGAAGCACCAACAAGAATTAGTAGGAGTCCCAGTGGCAATAAATAAACCAAGCAGACCAAAACAACATGTCAAAGGCTCTATAAATTACACTGCCTTTGGAAACACAGTCCACAATAGGCCAGGACTTAACATGTTAAACACAACAGGGTAACTGCCTGTTAAAAGATTTAAATAGGACCCCAAGTCATTGTCAAAATATCGGTTGTGCTATTGTACTATAGTTTTGCAAAATGTTACCATTAGGGAAAACTGAAGATCTCTTCATTATTTCCTACAAATTCATGTGAATTTAATAATACCTCAAAACAATTAAAATACAAAAAGAAAATCTATACATAAATGTTTTTATAGCAACTTTATTTGTAATTGTCCTAAACTACATCCAACCCAAATGACCCTCCCCCGGAGAATGGATAAAATAATGGTGGTACATTTATACAATGGGAAACCAATAAGCAATCAGTTATTTTCTGTCTTTTCTTCTCCAGGCTCCTTGGCTCTTTTCCTAGAGCTTAGAGGAAGTGGATGTATCTATCCTAGAGCTAACAGAAAACAAGTCAGAAGGTTTGCTGCTCACAAAAAGGCAATAGCATTTTAAAATCACAAATGCATTATGCTGAGTGAAATAAGCAAGACTCAAAAAGCTACATATTCTATAATTCCACCTATATAACGTCCTTTCAGAAGCAAAACGATGGGGGAATAAAGTCCAAAGATGGGCATGGGAGTAGCAGTTGACTCTTAAGAACATGATAGAATTTGGGGGGATAGAACTTTATTTTATTTCCTATCTTTTCCTTTTTCAATTTTATTTAATTTTATTTTTTTTAACTTTCTGAACTGTTTGCTATAAGGGCAGATTTTGTTGTATGTGAACTTTACCTTAAGTAAAGAAAATGGAACAAAGAAGCCACATTAGTTTCCCCTGAATATGCAATACTGATTGTGATCATAAAATGTGGTCCCATTATGAAGCCTATAAAAACATTAAAACTGCAATCATAGCATTCTTTAAAATCACCCACAATCCTGCCATCCCAGGATGTCACATTCTTTCATTTTTCCATGTATCACCTATGTTTACTATAATTCTTTAACTGAATTCTACATAGATTCTGCTCTTCCCACATAGAAATAAGCATCTTTCAATACAAATATAGTCAATATTTATAATCACCATCTTCCATCTGTACATTATTCCATCTAGTTAAAGTATAATTGACTTAACCTTTCCTCAGTAGTGGACTTTTGGGCTGCACTAAATTTTTTTTAGTATAATAAGCAAAAATCCATTGAACATCTTGATATCCATAGCCAATTTTTCTTTAGATTTTTTTCCCCTAGGGGTAAATGTCAGTGCATGGAATTATATCCATAAGCCCTTAATTTTTCTTCATGAATGTTGCCCATTTTTCATAAAAAGATTTTTACTTATTTTTCCATCCACAGAGGAAATTGAGCAATTTTATAATCTCTCATATTCATTGGGGTATATAGATGTTTTATATATATAGATGACACATTATATATTTTATATAGCATAGATTTATATATAGCATTTTAAACTTAATATGTGTGAAATGGGGTATTTTGCTTTAATTTTCATTTTTTTGTGTATTACTGATCAAATTATGTCAGAAGTTTGCTTCAAACTTTTATCCATTTGAGGTATAGTCTATCCATGTCCTTTGTCCAAATACATTTTTAATATATAAGCATAGCAATTTTGCCATGAATCAGTAGTCTTTCCCTAAATGTTCCCTTCTGGGTTTTGGTCAAATTACACTGGGAAACTCTACTAAGTAAAATTAAGCTAAGGGCCATGTGTTGTTCATCAGTTACTTGCATAGTGGCTGCCATATACCAGATGCTCAAAAAATATTTGTTGAAAGGAAGGAAGGAAGGAGGGGAGGAAAGAAGATAGGAAAGAAGGAAGGAAAGAAGGACTCAAGGAAAAAGCAATTATAAACAAGTACCAATCATCTTAACAGGCAGGTCTGGGAGAAGTCTTTCTGAGATAATCCCTAACACTGAAAATTATGTGGTCCTTATTCTCTCATGAGTCCCCTGGGCTTGAATCCCATAATATTTCCATTATGTAGCTACAACTGTATTGCTGCTTTTCTCTGCTTCAGAGGAACAATTACAAAGAGAAGCACAGACTTAATATAAATTACTGACCTCAGTAAATTTTCATTCTAACTGTGAAATATATACAAAAGGGTTTCTCAGCCAACAATGTCAATAAAATGAAGCAGATAATTTGGAACTGAAGAATCAAAAAGTAGTACCCACCTTCAAATATATTGCTGATACAGATGGAGGAGTAAAGTCACATTGAGAAGGTTGCCATAGTCACAAAACTTCCTCTAGCTTACCATATGTTGCTGATTTGAGCTTTCTGTTCATTAGAGGAATTAGGATGCCATATTTTCACCCTTTTAAATGTTGACCTATTCAACTTTAAAATGTGTTTTTTCTGGTAAGGTGAGCATGAAGTGTCATCTCTAACTGGGATACTACATTTCTATTCAGCAAAAAGTAACAACTCCAGGTATTTGGCTTTCGGGGTTTTCATTGTTTATATTGTAGAGAGGAAAAAGTGCTAAAAGTAAGGGAGGTTTGCTACTAGACCCAAAATACTCAGTTTTGTTGCGTTTTGTGTTTTAACTTCCACTCTCTTGCCATTATACTGTATATGATACCAGTCTTATTCAGATGAGACATTTTTGTTTGCCAAGTGAGATGACAAATGTAACAAATACATTTCCGGCAGAAGGGTGGAAATAGTGAGAAAGCTATCTTTGACAAGGAGTAGCAAAATCACAGATTGGCGGTCACATGTGAGAACTGTACTACACAGAAACATCTTCTCCCACCCCACCCCCAGAAGAATAGCTCCTGGGATATTGGTGGTCCATCTGGAGTGCTCAGAGCCAATTCTGCTAAATGCAGGAGGATGGTGTGTGCATCCGAGCAAAGCTGGAATAATCCTGGCAAGTTAGAAAATGACAATTGGTGACTGACATTGAAGGTTTTCAGAAAGGACAGAATCAAAGAACATCTCTCTTTTTACTATGAATGATGGAGCTTTGCATTCGACTGTCACACTAAATCCCCTTGTGCTGTAGCTTTGTAAAATGAAAGCAAACATTATTTGGAACATTAGCTATAAGTCATGCAAAATTCTGTAGCTCTAATTTGCATTTGAATAATAAATTGAAATGAGCCCAACAAATACCAAGTCTGCAACAGACTAATAGTGGAAAATATATTCTTAAGAATATTACCATCCAAGGTCACAAGGGATACAAATGAATGTTGGAGTTTAGCATAAAACTGTCCAGTATTTCATTCATCAATATTTACGAAAATTTGCAACTGATTTATGATTTCCATTCTGGCATTGAATCACAGAACAGGAACTTTTCAAAGAAACGAGTTAATATTGACAATATATTTCATTGTTATAAAAACTGGTAGAATGTCTCAAAGTAGAAAACTAGCACAAGAGAATCCCAGGGATCTCCAGAATGACATACCTTCCAAACTTTACCTCAAAGACAAAGAAGACAATTTGGGATTATAGTAAAAAAATAATAGAGAAAAAAATATGACTGAGGTTAAAGACAGTGTGGTTAAACTCTGTGGGATCAGTGAAACTACTATAAAAGAAATTATTTGGAGGAAAACCTTGTGGGAAGAGACCAAAGAATTTTTTGACACAAGAAAGTAGGGTGGTGTTGGGGAAGATTTAGTTTATTTATTTACTCACAGATTCATTTGTCAAAATATTTCTTGAGTATATAATGCTTCTGATCTGTCTGGTAAGATCTAGAAATAAACAGGTAAATATAAAATATGCATTTTTAAAAGATTTCATAAATCAGTGGGAAGACAACATGGAGAGAGAGGGTAAAACAATGTGAAAGCCCTTCAAGGGAGTTATGTACAAGGAAATCATTATTAAGAGCAGCTCTAACTTCTTCTGGTCGACTGTGATGCCTAAACTAAATCTTTTTTTAAATTTATTTATTTATTTATTTATTTATTGTGTCTTCATTGCTGCGTGCGGGCTTTCTATAGGTGCAGCGAGCAGGGGCTACTCTTCACTGTGGTGAGCAGTCTTATCGCAGTGGCTTCTCTTGTTGTGGAGCACGGGCTCTAGGCACACGGGCTTCAGTAGTTGTGGCACATGGGCTCCATAGTTGTGCTTTGTGGGCTCTAGAGTGCAGGGTCAGTAGTTGTGGCACACAGGCTTAGTTGCTCCGTGGCCTGTGGGATCTTCCCAGACCAGGGCTCTAACACGTGTCCCCTGCATTGGCAGGCGGATTCTTAACCACTGTGCCACCAGGGAAGCCCCCTAAACTAAATCTTAAAAGATGAATAAATGTTATGTGATTCAGCTGAGGAAAAAAAGATCCACAATGTAATTTTAAATGTTCATTATTATGATACTGAGAGTCAGACACACATCTAATATTTATGATAAGAGATATTAAGAATACAAACTATTTCTTCATCCTTATGTTGACTCTGAAGACCTGATGACTTTAACCTTTCATCTCCAACATGGTTTTCCTTTGCTCATTTATTGCCCGGCTGTTTGAGTTAGAATACCCGTGTAAACGAGTCTGATTCTCAGGAATTGCCTGGAGGTCCAGTTGGTGCTTTCACTGCCATGGCCCAGGTTAGAGTCTCCAGGTTAAACAAGACAGTGGTGGAAAAGGTAATGTGTGTGTGCTTTTTGCTATCAGGTGTATAAGGTTAGGGCTGCTGATTTTTGGCAAAAGGCCCCAAAAGAAGTTGTTGATGAACCCCTTGAAATTTTAAAGGACAAATTAAGAATTTGCTGGACAAAAGTGGTTTTCATACTTTACTCTCTCAATCTTATGAAGGTGATTGTTACATGTTTGGATTGACGGATGTGTTGGAGAATGGGAGTAAAATTACAATTAGAAAATTACAATTTAGGAGATTATAAGATATTTAGAATGTCTGTTTCTTAGAATTAAGTTTGGTCTAGGATATCATCTGATATGCAAATGTCACATTGTGACTCCAATTAAGTTGCTAGAATTTCTGGCAGGGCAAAGTCCCTGTCCCCTATAGTCTCAGATCACATTATTCCAGAAGACTGGAAGTCATAGAAAGGCCTCAGGTTTTAGAGAAGAAAATGGATTCCTGTGATCTGAACACAAGGAAGCCACTTGCAAAAATTTCTCTCTCCATTTTGACATCTAGAGACTCTTCCTTATGCTCACCCCACTTCAGCCTTCTATATTGAAAGATGTCAACAAGCCCATGAGGAATGTGCCATGTTCTTCAAAAGTTTAAAAAAGTAAAAACCAACCATTACTTCACCACAATTTTTTTAACCACAATTTTGAAGTATACTAATAAGCGAATGCCAACCACACACACACCCATACCAAATCCCCCCCTAATTCTACATCCCAGAGTAATAATTATAAATAGGTACAAATATTTCCAGAATATTGTCCATTTTATATAGATATATATGTAATGATATATGATATATAAATATTTGAAAACACTTTTTTAAAAAAAAGACTTTATATTTTAGAGCAGTTTTAGGTTCACAGAAAAATTGAGCATAAGGTATAGAGAGTTCCCAGGTATACTCCAAAGTCCATGGTTTACTCTTGAATTAGAGTTCACTCTTGTACATGCTATGAGTTTAGACAAATGTATAATGACGTGTGTCCATTATTATAACAGACAGATACATTTAAGATATTTTCTTATTTTACATATTCATCTGTAATTTCCTTTTTCACTAAGTATCTGTTTAGGTCCATATAGATCCACCTTACCTTCTGATAACATTATAGAATTTCATGAACATCTGTACTTTAATTAGAAATACTTTGTTGATAAACATTTAGTTTTTTGGTCTACATTTTTTATCACAAAAAGGGTACAATAAATATTCTTTCTCATATATACTACCATTTCATGTACAAAGTTCTGGAGATCATATGTATAACATCTAGGTAGTACGGTAAAAGGATCATTGTCTTTGGAACCATAAATATTTTGCTTTCAATTACAGTTACATCATTTGCAATTTAAACAACTTTGACCAAGTGAAACTATAGTTTCATCATCAATAAATTGGCGGTAATGATAATCTCTTCACAGGATTCTGAAGCTAGAATGACATATATAAAGTTTACTTTTGAAACTGAAAATAATGCACATGGTTTTATTGCTAGAGGTTTTGTGCAGTTGTGAGAATATCAATTTGTCAGTTGTTATCACTTATCTGAAGCAAGGCTATTCATTGAAATTCACACCAAAAAGATTTGGGGTGGGGATGCAGAATAGGGAAAGGAGGATACCAGTGAGCTGGTCAGCCTTTGAAGTGAACTTCAGAACATCCCGGTGCAAAGAGTCTACTGGAGGTTCCTAGATTAGTTACAGGAATTGGGAACTGTACTTCTCTTCGTGAAGGCATGGCTCAGTTTGAAAGCAGAGTAGGCAACAGGAAGCATTAGACAGCTCTCAGCATTGTCCTAGAAGCAGTGGCTGCCAAAATAAATATGGTGGTTCCAATGTGACAAATCCTGAAAGGCAGCAGCCTTAAAGAGGTCTGCTGATGTTTTTTTTCAACTAAGTTATTAAAATAGAAAACCCAATCCAGAGATCTAGAAGTGTCTCCCCTAGAAGTAAGGGGTAAGGGGAGCTCAAACAGATTTTGTCACATCCGGTCTCTGAAGAAAAAAGAGAAAGAGTCTGCATTTGCTGACAAGAAAACACATACTAATTCAGCCTATGTGTGTGATTCCTGCAGAGGAGATAGAAAATTTATAAATTAGGACCCTGCATGGCCTTTGCCACTCTAGGGGAGCCTTTCCCTCCCCATCACCACACTCCTCCATCTTCCTCCATCTCAGCAATATTGGGAAGAGATCTTGTGATCTTGTTGTGAAGGTCTGCATTTACCTCTCCCCAAGAGAGAAGGTGTGGTCTTTTGATTGGTGAAACTGGCACATGGAGCGCAGGGCAGAGCAAGCCCTTTCCTTAAGATCCAGTCTGTCCACAGGCCACATGTATTGTTCACTCCTCCACACTGTGAGTAGCTTGTGCAGCAGTGGGAGAGAGACCTGAGTTCTCTGCCTTCTCTGCCTATGACTGTATGAGTGAATCAATTCATGGAAAAGGAAACAGGACCCCTTTTGATCTCAAGTCCAAGGTTGCTTCCCCAAAATACTTGGTAGAATAAAAGGGATGTTTTGGTCTTAGACTCTTGTGTGTAATTTCTCATCTGGTTCAGAATTCGGAAATGAGTGAGATGTGTATGAAACTGGACAAACACAAAGAGTGTGGCAATGATCAGCCAGGGAGCTGTCAATGACCACATTGTTTAGGCTGAAGCCGAAGAAAGGCAATGACATCATTATCAGACTTGACTAGTTTCCATGTAACCTCCAGCACTCATTTCCTCCAAGTGGACATGTTTTACTATTTTAACTGTTAGCTTGGGCTCCACAGAGCAACCAAGACTGATCTTAAGTAGGAAAGATTTAAGCGAACCTGAGTCTAACCTTTAAGACTAGAGGCAAGTTCACTGTGGAGCTAATGAAGCTCATTCCCTTGCACAGGAACTTCCCAAGGTTTCAGTGGCTTCTCTTTCTGAAACACTGGGAGGAACCAATGACCCTGGCCAAGCACCAGAATTATGGGACACTCCTGACTTCCTGGAGATTATCTTTTAAGGTACTGGGCAATAGGAAGGGTCAACAAGCTTCTAGCATTATCTCTACTCAGTTCCCAGCAACAACCTGTCCCTGAAGATCTCTTTGAGCAACCAGATTCTATCTTTCACCCCAAGGAATAGAATGTGAATTAGATGCTGTTTGTTCTATGGCAACCTCCTCCCTAAAGAATGACCCAAGATGAGGAGGTGATGGTGTTGAGAGAGTTACCAGCAACAAGGACCTGGCTGAGCTGGAACAGTTATAGAATCAGAGGTAGTTCCAATGAATAGTGAAGGCCTGAAGTTTCCTGAGGGTTTGCCCTGGTCAAGAACCCCCAGCAACCCACTACAGAAGTTACAAACGTGGGATTACCAATAATGAGATATGAAAATGACAAAAAATACATTTTGATTAACCAAGCAATAATAAATTTACTTCTCTTCTCAATATTGAAAACAATATTTTAAAAAAGCATTGTCAGATGAAAAGGCAATCATACATATGACAAATAGTGTAAAAATTATATTTTAGAGATGTACCAAGTAGTTAATAAATATGTCATTTTACTGATTGTGGCAGTTGTGATTTTGTCAACCTTTTAAAATTTATAGTTTGCTTTGATTTATTTTTTCATGGCTTAATAATCATTTTATCTTTCACATCTCTGTGGGTTTACTGGGCCCAAATGAGTGATTCTTTTGTGCCAGGAAATGTGGGCTGGACTCTAGTCCTAGGAGAGCTTGCTTAGACTGGACCATTGAGATGGCTCATCCCATGGGCACCAACTAGCAGCTCACCTGGCTAGCTTATCAACCAGAGCTCCTTCACGAAGGCTCTCTGTGTTCTGAGTTCTCAGTGTGGTGTTCAGAGTCTAAGGAGCATCCTGAAAGTGACATTCTAAGATTAAGAAAGCAGAAATGTCCAGTCTTCATAAAGGCTAGGCCTGGAACTAGCACAGCACCACTTCTGCCATATTGGAAGGGGAAATCTAGTCAACCTCTCAATAGAAAGAGTGACAAATAATTTGTAGACATTTTTAATCCACCATACAAGAATATGGAGTACCAGATTCCCAAAATTTACCATTAAAGTCCCAGATGGTAGGTGTTATGTGAGGTCAGTGGCTCTTAGGTGAATGGTTTTCCTCTTTTGTACATTTGCCTTTGAATTCTGCCTGAAATTGGGTAATCTTGGGATGGATTAAATCAGAGTGTATTTCCCTATGCTAAAGGACAATCTGACAACTCCTTTTCCTCCTCCCATCTATTTTTCCTGTCTAACAGAGCATTATTTTCCTAATGAGAAAAGAAATCTGTTAAGAATAAAGTTCATCAATATCATTGAATGCAAATTCATTCTTAATTCTTAGGTTAATCATTCAAATTGACATGGAGCCTGGCAATAAGAGATTAGTGTTAGTCAATCTGCTTTTGAGTAACTATGAACTGAGAGCTTTCCTTCCTATCTAGAATAAAATAATATGAAGAATCCTCAAAAGAATCATGAATATTCTAAATAACCTGAAGACAAAACACATGCCAAACTAATACTTTTCCAAATAATATTTTACATAGAAATTCAAGTCACATGGTACTGTTGAAAGTATACATTTAATCAGCATCAGTCTTAATCAGACTAACAATTAATAAAACAAATTTTCTTCCTGGTATATGTAGTAATTCTTATATTGAGAGTCATACCATCTGCTGTGACAATAATATTTTGGAGATTTCTTAGAGAACAAAATCACCATGTATGTTGTTAAAATTGAAGCCTCGTTGGTACCCTTTAAATGCATCAATTCCGATGTTTATGATGGCCTACAGAGAGCCTTAAGCTATCTCTACATTTAGAAGAATCTAAAGCAGTGGTTTCCAATATAAACTAATCAAGAGCTGTCACAGGACTTTACACCATCTGGTATCCCATAAACCCAAGTCTTCACTTAACGTTGAAGTTCAGGAGTTTCACTCTCTCTAGATTAGCTCATTTTGGGATTGCACAGTATATGCAATCAGTAAAAAATGGTACATGCACACTGCAACTCTCGTGGTCTGTCTGAAAGCAGGAAAGCCATTCTTCAATTATTTTCTGCCCCATTGTTGTTAAAGTTACTATGGCTGCTGTACATTCTTCCCCACGACATCAGTTACTGTATTCTCCAGCTCTGATGGGTTCTTTCTTACAGTTTCTAACTCAAAGTACTAATGGAGCCCATCCATTCTTCTCCCAAGTTTGCTGAGCCTCCTTATGACCATTGCTTTGAACTCTTTATTAGGTAAATTACTTATCTCCATTTCATTTGGATTTTTTTCTGGAGTTATATTTTGGTTTTTTGTTTGGAACATATTCCTTTGTCTCTTCATTTTGTTAGACTTTCTGTTTAGTTTCTGTGAATTAGGTGAAACAGCTACCTCTCCCAGTCTTAAAAGAGTAGGCTTCTTTGGGAGCCTCCCCTGTGTAGACTGCATGCGTGTACTGGGTGGCTTTGGCCAACCAGCTAGTTCTAGAGTGGGCCTGGGCTGCAGGAGAGTCTTGGGGTGCTCCTTGCTGTGGTCACCTTGTCGGGATGACTGGAGCTAGAGTGGGTGTGACCAGAGGGAGTCCAAGGTGTGCTACACCTAGGCCAGTTTGGCAGGATGGCTGGAGCTGGGGTGGGCACAGGATGGGATCAGTCCAAGGGGTACTCAAACAATGGCACTTGCCTGGTGCCTCCAACCTTGGAGAGAGTCCCAGCAGTTCCCCGTGCATTTTGACAAATATTTTAAGCTTAGTAATTGGATTTCCTTTCCATATAGTCTAGGTGCCCTTTCAACTGCTATTTTTTCACTATATCCCAGAGTAGGCAAGTCTGCACTTGGGCCCTTCAGTTATACTCCTCTTACTGCAGGACACTGTGGCAGGGGTGGGTTTCCTGTGGATACCATGTCTACGTGTTTCCTATTCATTTCTGTGTGGTCCCTCTATGTTCAGAAGCTGTTCAATCAGCCCTCAGGTCTCCTTCAGGAAAAACTGCTCTGTATGTAGGTGTAGATCCAGTGTGTCCATGGGAGGAG
This sequence comes from Monodon monoceros, assembly GCF_005190385.1. Taxonomy (NCBI): domain Eukaryota; kingdom Metazoa; phylum Chordata; class Mammalia; order Artiodactyla; family Monodontidae; genus Monodon; species Monodon monoceros. Next base: position 98,336,730 of record NW_021703767.1, on the reverse strand, counting down.
GTGGTTACAGAGTCTTCCTTTGTTGCCATCTTGGACTCCTCCAAAAATCTCTTTTTTTATGCCATTATTTTCTTTGACAGCCTCATGTTATACAAGGGAGTCAAGTAATATCACTAGAGTTTTTGTTTTTTTTATATGAGCTGCTATTTTCAAGCTTATCTCAGCTACGTCTATGAAATGGTTAATTCTTTTAGTATGTGTGTAGGGAAATATTTTTAATCATGATTAATTTCATTTCTTGACCTTGAACCATCATTCTAGCTAATTGTCTGTTTTCCACGGTTTTTAAAATTTATTTTCCACTATATTTTTATTTAAATTTTTTTCTTTCAGTTTTTATTGACATATAATTGACATATAGCACTGTATACATCTAATGACAGCACAATGACTTGACTTACATATATCATAAAATGATTACCACAATAACTTTAGTTAACATCCATCATATAGATACAAGAAAAAGAAAAAAAAATAAATTTTTTTCCTTGTGATGAGAATTTTTAGGATCTACTCTCTTAGCAACCTTCAAATATACCATACAGCAATGTTAACAATAGTCATCATGTTGTACGTTACATCCCTAGTACATATTTATTTTATAACTGGAAGTTTCTACCTTTTGACTGCCTTCATCAAATTCCCCCACCCCACATCTGCACCTCTGGTAACCATAAATCTGATCTCTTTAAAAAAAAACTTCTTGAGTCTTATAAATATGTTATGGTTTTCTACACATCATTATTTCTAATAGAACTGCTTTTACCACAATTAAAGACATCTTTAACAGAAGAAATCTTGCCTGAGCTACCACGGTCAAGGCTCATTTACCTAAAGCAGTCTACAAAGGCAAGGTACATTGTTGGATGAAATAAATAATAAAAATGTTCATATTGTTGGATGAAATAAGTAATAAAAATGTTCATCTTTCCATCTCTCAACATGTCATTCTTTGTTCAGTTACCCTAATCAGTCCTACTGAATTACTAATCAAATGGTATCTCAATATTTGCCTCAATCATCTTTACCCAGACTGAGCTGACTTTACAAGATATATATAACTATGCACCCTTGCGCATACACACACAAACACACATATAAACTAGATGTTTCTCTGCCTTTACCTTTTTGTCATTGTCATTTTTACAAGAGTTAATCTTTTCTCATTCTCCAGGACTGCTGGAGCTGGACCAAGGTAAATGTGTGTGTTCATGATACAAGTCTCGCAGCTCAGTCTGTAAGTACCACATAAGTACCATTGTACTTACAGGCTATTTTAAAAAAATCTCATTAATCAACACTGAAGGAATTATTCCCAGGATTCATTGCTTGATAAAAACAGGGCCATTTGAACCATCTCTTCTAGAAGATTGACATTGATTTTTCTATCATATTATTTCAGAATTAGCCAAGACCCAAGAAGAAAGGAAAACATAATAACCCTCTCCAAGCATCTTAGTTATTTGAAGAGGAATGTCCTGGTAGTCTATATGTAGCATTACAGAAATGATTTCTCAGAATCATCCCTATACTTTCCCCTTTCGGTTTGCTGTATTTTTTAACATGTGTCAATGAATGTGGGTAGAGTTTGTATAAGGGCTTTATTAACGCTAAAAAGGCCTCTGTTTCCTTTTCTATTTTATTGTCACAGACACATGGGTATCTAATATAATAATGTAAAAAATTATTTATAATACTCTTGAAACGTATTTAGTGTTGTGAAGACAAGAAAATCAACAGTACTATATTTGAAGGTGGCATAGCTCTTTTAAAGGTCAATTAAAAAGTTGTTAGCATAGATCCTGTGACTATTTCAAAAGAAGAAAGTTTAAAAAAATGAAAGCCATAAAATAGTGAGGCTGTGTTTTAGGAGGTGAAAGATTAAATGGAAAGGGTCTTATGTAAATGGTCCAGTTTATAATTATGACAGGTTTCCAGCCACATGATAGAGATAAAAATGCTTATCAGGTCTGAATGGAAACACAAAGCTTTAAAAACAACTGGGCAAAAACATAACTGGTTTTTGACTTAGGCATTTTGAGCAACTCATTAAAATTTCAGCTGCTGGACTTGTTAATGACATAATGTACCTTCAAAAGTGCCCTATACCTGTCAGGCAGCCAAGGGTTATCTTTGTTACACAGGATTCAGAAGTTTGGGCAAGTCTTTAATTTGGTTTTGAAAAAATGAAAGTAAAGCCCATTTAGTAGGAATGCATGCAGATTTAATCCTTCTAGAAAGCAATTTAATGGTATTTATTTTAAGACATAAACCTTTTAACATGTTCATTCACTTTGTTTTTATTTGGAGTTTTCTAAAAGCAGAAAGAGAAAGAAAAAACAAATAAATTGGCATGTGATTTCAGGGGAAGCAGGACAAGGAAGCAGGGGAAGCCAATGAAGGGTGAGTTGATGAGCAGTTTACCTCTGTGGATAACTTGGTTCCAAACCCACTGGGGACCATCTGAGAGACTATAAAGCACACCTCATGACTGTACCACTGAGAACTGATGGAGCTGGAAGATCTTTCCACCAACTCTCAGCCTTTGTTGATTGAAGGTCACTTCAAGGACACGAACTTTCTGGTTCATCTGGCCTTATGTTGCCAAGTAGGCTAACTACAGCATTCAGATAATACTTTAAAACAGAAGAACTCAGGTAACCATCAGGCTGTATAGGAATTGTATGCAGGTGACCTAAGAGTGGGTCACTGATGCCATCTGCTATTCCCTTTGACGCAGTGAAGCACACGTAGAGACACATCCTTTCATCATGCCTCTCACAGTGAGTAGAGGAATGCTAGCAGTAAAATTTCTAAAAGGTTTTGTTATATGCATATGATTATGATTATGGATGAAACCAGTGGATTTTTTTGATGTGTTAGAGTTTACCAAAAAGTCATCTTTTCCTATAATCAATTCAAATTTCCATTGAAACTATGGTCTATTATATTTGTTTTACAAATATATAGCTATAATCACAACACATCCTGCTATCACGAGATGGGTAATATGACCAAATGAATATTCTTAGGAGGCTGAAGAGATCCTCCACAGGGTTGCAAGATTTGTCAAATAAAAATATGGGACACCCAGTGTATTTGCTTTCTCAGCAGCCATAACAAAGTGCCACAACCTGGGCACCTTCAAACAACCAAAATGTATTGTCTCACAGTTAGGAGACTAGAAGTTTATAATCACAGTATCAGCAGGGCCAGGCTACCTCTGCAGGCTCTAGGGAAGGATCCTTTCTTGATTCTTCCAGTTTCTAGTGGTTGCTGGCACTCCTTGGTGTTCCTTGGCTTGTAGATATATCACTCCAATCTCTGCCTCCTTCTTCACTTGGCCTTCTTCCCTCTCTGTCTGTGTGTCTGTGTTTCTCCTTATAAGGATATCAGTGATTGGATTTAAGGTCCACCCTCCTCCAATAGGACCTCATCTTGACTTGATTACACCTGCAACGACCCTATTTCCAAACAAGATCATATTCACGGGTTCCAGGTGGCACAAATTTTGGGGAGACACAATGTAACTCAGTACACCCAGTTAAAGTTGAATTTCAGATGAACAATGAATATTGCCCCAAAATATTGCAGGAAGCATACTCACACTAAAAATTACTTGTCTACTTGAAATTAAAATTTAATTGTATGTTCTATATTTTATCTGGAAAAAATACTCCTGGAGGGTATTCAGGCTTTTCAGCATCACCTGATTTCTACCAGTCTTCTGAAGAGACTCAGCTGCACTTGAATTTTAATCCACTTTATCGACATATTTTCATAAGTAACCTTCCTCTTCTTTTGTCACATTTTCTCTTGAAGTCTAAATTCTTGATGAATGCTTCCTAATAAATATCTACTGAGTTATTCACAATACATGTGAAAAATGAGTATGGGCCCTCAGTCAGATGATAGAAGAAGAGAATTAATATGTGCTCCCTGTCCCCAGAGAACCTACGAGTTAGTTCTAGTGATGAGAAGACACCTCCCCCATAAGTGCTGCAAGACAGAGCATGTACCGCCTAAGATGTGTAAGCAAAGTGGAAGGAACTTGAACTCATTGCTATCCCACCCATTCTGGAAGGTTCAGGTCAGATTTCATGCAAAGGTAGCTTTGGAACTGGGCCTTAGAAGATGGAAAAGCTGGAGAGAGTGTCCTAGGTAGAGAGAATAACTTGATCAAAGGAAGGAGTCATTAGCCTGTTTAAGGATGAGTCATCTAATTCAGTGGTCCCTAACTTCATTGTCTGTCAGAATCCCCTATGTTCTGCACATATGTTGTTCATCCCAAAGGGTGCTGATTCAGTAGGCCCAGGGTGGTTCAATTTTTTATAAAGCTCCCTAGGAATCACAGTGTACAATATAGACCCTAATGTGCAATAGCTCAGACACAACTTAAGTTTATATTTGGTTCACATAACAGTCCAAGATCCATGTGGTAGACTAGGGTTGGGTTTGGTAAAAGTAGATTGAAAGGGGAAAACTATTTTGTATTTCCTAAGAAGAAGTTATTTTTAGACCTACTCAGTAGTTTGAGTAGAGAATTTTATAGCCAAGAAGATTTTTCATTAATACAAGTCCCTTCTTTCCTTCCTTTCACATATACTAAAACATTCTTCTCATAATTGAGGAAGAGAAGTAAGATGTGCTCCCTGCCCTCAGAGAACCTACAAGTTGGTTCTACTGAAGAGAAAGACACCTCCCACGTAACAATAGGGCATGTACTGTCAAAGATGTATAAACAAAGTGGAAGGAACTTGAACTCGTTGCTATCCCACCCATTCTAAAATATTACTCATTCCTCATTAAACGAAGTCAAAGAATAATTCACATTCCAAACTAATTTGTAAATGCCCCATTACTAATGATTTCCAATTAGTAACATAAAATGAAGACTGGATGTTCTCAGTTCTAAACATGAACAAAACTATACTAATTGGTGATTTATTTTACGTTACTATATAAATGAGTCAGGAGATCCTAAGGTAAAAATTGCACTAAAATAGAGGAAATGGCTAATTTTTCATGTAAACCACCAAAATAGTTGTCTGAAAATAACAGTTTAAATAACTAAAAATAACAGTGTGAGTCAGACTCCAGGAAATGCAGACTGTAGCTTGCTGTGTCTCTGCCTTTCAAATAATGTGTATAATTAAAAAAAAAAGAACTTATCAAAACAGAAAAAATATGCAACTCTCCACATAGGAACGCGAACTTCTAGAGAGATGTTCCCTGACTGTATGAAAAATGCTTAAGGTCTTTAACGAGGAAACGTCTGGTTCTCCTTGTTTTAGGAAGGCCTCGCATTTTAAGCACCAAGCACAAATTATGTATTACCTCTTTGAAAAGGTCAACATAGTTCTCATCTACATACCAGTTAACAATTACAAATGACATTTGTGATTGGTGAAGCACCTGGGCTCACTTGGTGGCATGTGGTCCCTAACAGTTGTGGTGGGTGAGGAGGGACAAGGGCTACTGTCAGCGCTACATCTATCATACAGGTAATCAGTGTGAGGCTTAAGGATGTCCTGGAGATAGCCAAGGTCGCATGGCTCCTTAGTGAGAGAAGCAGGGTTGAACCTGATTCACAACCCTGACTAACAGGCTGGTGGTCTTCCTATCACGCTAGGACGTTCCAAACTGTTTCAAGAAAAGCTTATCCTCATGAAATGATGTACCAGAGCAGAGAATGGGCAACTGTTCTCTTCGAGTCAGATTTGTGAGAAGCATTATCAGGATGTGGGTTAAATAGCTGAGAAGCAGCTACTGGAGATACGCAACCTTTATTAGGATTTAATGTCTCTGTGGTTTTGTTTTAAAATAACTTAGTAAGCTGAACTAATCAACATGATCAAGTAATGGTCTATGAAATTCTATTTTAAAGCAAAGCTGTTAGATTAAAGAATCCAAAGATAAAATCTGAAACTAGTAAGCTTCTGCTCGTAATCCCCTTTATCATTTTAATGAAATTCAAACCAAGTCACAATGAAAGCTCAGAAATGAAGGGTTTAAAAAAGAAAATGTGAAAATTGATTCTGCAGAGTTTCATTTCAAATAAAGTCTTAAAAGCCATTAAAACCCTGAAAATGGAGGTTCATATGACAGGCCTTTAACTGTTTTAGCAATAAGGAGGTGCCTCTGTAATCAACCAACATTTTTTGTGGTGGAAAGTGGGATGCCTATCTTACCATTCTTAGTTGAAATAACCGTCGGTGTTATTATACCCCAGAAAATCACCCCAATAACTTCCTATTCAGATCATCTTAAGGGACCCATGGTTTCATTAATTCTGAACTTTGAAATTTCCTTAGCAAACAGGAACAAAAGCTGAATATCCAACAATAGTAAACAGATAATTAAAATATGACATTTCCCTATAGTGGCATATTAGCTCATCAAGAATTTTTATTGACATGGAAAAATGCTCATGATATAATATTAATTGTGGAAAAGATGTGATGTCAATTGAATTAGCTTGTGAGGGCTGCCTTAACAAAATACCACAGGCTGGGTAGCTTAAACAACAGAAATTAATTTTCTCACTGTTCTAGAGGGTAGAAGTCCAAGATCAAAATGTTGGCAGCTGGTTTCTCCTGGGGCCTCTCTCCTGGGATTGCAGATGGCTACCTCCTCACCTGGCCTTTCTTCTGTGCATGCTGGCTCCTGGTGTCTCTTCCTCTGCTTATAAGGACACCAGTCATATTGAATTAGGGTCCCATCCTAACAGCTTCATTTTTACTTAATCACCTCTTTAAAAGCTATCTCTAGGGCTTCCCTGGTGGCGCAGTGGTTGAGAGTCCGCCTGCCGATGCAGCGGACACGGGTTCGTGCCCCGGTCCAGGAAGATCCCACATGCCGCGGAGCTGCTGGGTCCCGTGAGCCATGGTCGCTGAGCCTGCGCGTCCGGAGCCTGTGCTCCGCAACGGGAGAGGCCACAGCAGTGAGAGGCCCGCGTACGCAAATCTCTAAATAAGGTTACATACTGAGATACTGGAGTTTGGGACTTCATCATATGAATTTTGAGGGGACATAATTTAGTCCATTACACCAATCATATGCAGAACGATTTTCCTCTGGCTAAATGTATGTGTATGTTATGACGAAAACAAAAAGGAAATATGACAAAACGTTAACAGAAATAAATGAGTAGGGTAAATGAGGTTAATTTTATTTTCATCCTTATATTCTTCTAAATTTTAAAACAATGCATGTTTATTTAAAGAGAAAGGAACCAAATTATTAGTCATGAAATATCAGGGCATCTCCTTAAGGAAGTATTACAGTGGTGAACCAAAGGAGTTCTACACTAATCTATCTATGTCAGTGATTATCTTTTTCTCTTTTCTTTTTTTTCTTTTCCTTTTTTTAAACCATAAATTATTTCTTCAGCAAAAGTCTTAGACAGTCACCGAAGGTGTAATATTGGCAAAAGCAAAACTACTCTAGTTAATGCAAGGCCATTTTCTTTGTAACCTATAAAGAATTCTGTTGCCCACAGTAAATTTTTAAGTACTTTAAGAGCATAGACTAAATCTTATTCATCTTTGAAACTTTTAATCCATAGCATAGTGCCTTCATCTGAACACATACTCAATAAATATATCAAAAGACAAGACACTGAAGTATCTCATAGCTATTTCTTAAATAAGAAGACAACAGAAAATGTATTGGATTTAAGTGCAAGCAATTCAGTTCAAGTCCTTGTTCTGTTGCATATCATATGGGTAACTTTCATCAATCCACATAAGTTCTCTGAGTTTTGGTTTCCTCATGTGGTGGTAATGCAGAAGAAAAATCAATTTTCTTAACAGCTGGTCTAGGTCCAGGGAGAGAATTGCCTTTATTTAGAAAAAGTCTGTGATGAGGCACTTGCAATAGAAATAAGGTCCTGAGAACAGGAACCAAGACCAAAAAAAAAAAAAAAAAAGACGGCTTAGTTGTTTCTTTACATGAGAAAATGAGATATATTTGGTTCTTACTTTTTTTTTTTTTTCAGTACGCGGGCCTCTCACTGCTGTGGCCTCTCCCGTTGCGGAGCACAGGCTCCGAACGCGCAGGCCCAGCGGCCATGGCTCACGGGCCCAGCCGCTCCGCGGCATGTGGGATCCTCCCGGACCGGGGCACGAACCCATGTCCCCTGCATCGGCAGGTGGACTCTCAACCACTGCCCCACCAGGGAAGCCCTGGTTCTTACTTTTAAAGGGACAGTGAGAAGAGGAAGAAAAATCAAGGAGGAAATAGAAGGAGAGAAAGATGACAGCAAGATGGCAAGAGTCTGGGGACACAATATGAGATATCACAAGCATGGGAAATTTCTGCAGCGAGGCAGGAGCATGGAATAATATACAATTTTAAGTTGTTAGCTGTGTAAGGTCCAATTTGACCACTCGTCAAAATTTTCAAATTTCAGTGGAAGTTCTATTACACTGAAGAGTATAATAGTTACAGTATATTGATAGTTGATGGTAAATAGTAGGGGACACAGAGGGAGAAGGGGTGACTCAATGGGAAAGGCTGAGTCCTCCTCAAGAGTAGAGCGAAGGAGCGAAGGCAACCGTGAGAAGGCGAGCCATGATGACTGCAAAAAAACTTTAAGAAGAGTGTTGGGCTTCCACAGCCCATGATCAATCTCATGAAGATCTTAAGTGGTTTTGAGATCTCAAGTGATATGTGGGTCATATGTTAAATGGGATAATCATGTGCTACTGCTGACTTTAGAGAATTAGTGTATTAATCAAATAAGATGATAATAGTTAATATTTATACACAACTTACTGTATGCCAAGCACTCTGAGGAGCACGCTAGATATTTTTAACCCTTTAAGCACTCACAAGAATGTCAGAAAGCTCCTACTGCAAGCTTTGTCTGCATTTTATAGGACAGAAGTCACTTGCCCTAGTTCACAGAGCTAGTAAGTAATTGGTGGACCCAGGATTCAAAACCTGTAATAAATACACTGTTATAGCCCAGAATAATAATTTATGTAAATTAAAGTATATTGCAAGCAATACAAGGTATCACTCTCTGGCATTTAGACAGATTGGGGAGTTAGAGTTAGGAAAGGCAAGAGTGAGAGAAGTGTGTAGGATTTATCCCATCTCTCTTAAATTAATAACGCCCTCAGAGATGTGAGGTCATAGAGTTTTTCCTAGTATGATCCCCTGGCATGGAACATTCTTCTGCTTACGTTGTGGAGATTGTGCCTGACATAAGAATTTAGGCGCAGGGAGGAACTGTGGCTGAAATCCAGTCCTCTAGCCATTATTCAAACTATGTGCCCATTGGGCTGCATCTTCCCAAGGAGGGCATCTTTTGACACTTTACACAAAGGTGCTTGTCATCCAGGGTAGGTCCCACTTCCTCCTCTTCTCAACCTAACAATCATCTACTCATCAGTAGACTCCCTCTCCACCCCTAATATGGCCTTGCCCTCAGACTCCTCACTGCATGCCCAAATCTGGAATTCTGCTGGAGTTCACCACAATCTATGCCATCCTCCCAGCCCTGCTTGTATGTAAGCCCCTTGAAGCCAAGAGCTTATTGGTTCCTAATTCCAAAATGTCCAGCAAAATGCTAGGAAAACAGTAGGTCCTCAATAAAAAGGTTTTTTCAATGAAGGAATAAAAAAAACAAATGGATTTTTCTTGGGAGAGATGTATTAGGAGACCATAAGTCATACATCCTGGAAGAGATTTTGTATGAGAATCCAGAGATAAAGTTTAGTTTTAGCTCTGCACACCTTATAACCTATTGAAAATAGGTCAACTTGAAAATTCAGGCAAAATGTCTACCTTTAAATCATTATTTTATGTTTTCTTGGTCCAAGATCAAATATTTACAGCCCTTGAGAATTCATAACTTCTCTTCTGTTATTCTTGCCAAATGTGTTCTTAGCTAGCCCCATGATCAAACTTGTATATCCTTATAACTAGTAGCTCTACCTAAACTATGTGACATTAAAAGAGAATGATTTCTCTATGATAGCTAATTGTTCCAACGTTTCTTTTATGAAGTACTAAAAAAAAATTTAGCAGTAGATGAGAGAGAAATGGCTGGAGATTTTAATGCCTTAAGCACTTTAAGCTTCTCCAACCGCTCAGGTGGATCTGTTTTGGCAGACATGCCAACAGGAGGGAACATAGCGGGTGGGAAACAAGATATTAACAGGCTCAAATGTATGCCAATTAGCAGTCCATTATCTCCACATCAGGGCTAGATTGGTTTCCCAAAAAGCCTCTGAATTAACCAGCCATCACATTCCATGTAAATCAATTGAAGATATTTACTATATTATTTTCAGACTTCTCATAAGTAAATTGATTCATATTTGTTTAATTCAATGTATTTTTGATCAACTGGTATACCAAAGGTCTTGCTGTTCTGCAGATATGATAGATATCACTTTTGAATGCTATCAAACCACAGAAAACAGTGTGAATCTCAAATTAATCTAATTTCATAGTTTATAAAAGTTAAAAATCATCATTAAATGTGGGAGTACGTAGTTCTAACTCTGACCAAAAATATATATTTGAGAAATGTTATGGTATAGATTAAATATATAGTAGATTAAATATAGGAATATATAATTATATGAAATGTTCCTTTTGAAGTGTGTCACTTGTCATAACATTCCTGTAAATGTCAGCACCATCTCCCAATTTGACTTAAAACTTGAGAGCCACCTTCCATTACTTTCTCTTATCCATGACATCCATGTTATTGCCAGTCCAGCCTAATATTACCTTCTTTCCACCACCAGAGTTATAACATCCTCCACAAAACTTCTATCCCCCTTCCTGCCCCACAGAGGGTTTTAAAAAGTCAAGAGGTTTAGAGTCTATATATCTAAACTAGTCCAGGAAAAAGACTCTAAACCACTCTTCCTCACTTAGTTTTGCCCCATGATAATAAATTCTCCACAGAGAAGCAAGAGTGAGCTTTTTGAACCCTAAATTCAATCATGTCACCTGACTCCTTAAAGGCATCCAATGGCCTCCTACTGCAATTAAAATGAAAGGCAACTACCAGCCCACTTTTTCAGCCTCATTTTCAACCACTCTCCTCTATTCTCTGCTATTTTCTGGTGACACCAATCTTGTGTATGTCCCTAGTGTCAACTGAAAAAAAAAATGTACAACGTGAGAGTTATACGTTAAATTTTATTTGGGGCAAAATGAGGACTATAGCCCAGGAGACAGCATTTCAGATAGCTCTGAGACAGTGCTCCAAAGAGAAAGGGGGTAAGGTCAGTATATATCTGATTTTGGTGAAGAAGGATTATATGCAATCAAGCACATATTTTTCACAGAAGTCTGCTTCTAGTCATGAGGAGCAGACGTCACCATGAAAGATTTTAGTGCTTTTCTAGATATGAGTAGGTGCAAAAATTGGGTTCATAAAATCTTCTCCTGAAAATATCTATCTGAAGACCTGTTCTGCCAGTTTTTTCCCAGAGCACAGAGTGCCTCATTCCTGATCTCCACCCTGAGCACCTTTCAGAGGGTGCTGAAGGTCAGTAGATGCAGCAGCTCATAATTTGATACTGTAGAGGTAGATGGCAAATGCCAATTTGTAGGTGACACTAGAAAACTCCAAGTTCACTCTTATCCGTGTACGTTGTTCTCTCTGACTAGAACTTACTTCCCTTCCTCGTTTCATTGTCTTATACAAATAGCTAGCTTTTTCCTTACCCTTCAGATCTCAACTCATATATCATCTCTTCATAAAGGACTTTCTTGACTACTTAATCTAAAGAAGCCCCCCCCAATCATTCTTTATGTTTCTTTAACCAAGTAAATATGAATGGAAGTGACATGTGTCACTTCTGGTCAAAAGTTTAAAGAGGGAATATCTGATTGCCTCATCCTCTTTCCCTGTGCCATAGTAACTGATAATGTCCCAGATGGGAGAGATGTCATCAGCTTACTCTTCAAACCACAGTGATGTAGAGTAAAGCCTCAGTGGACCAGTGATGGATACATGGCATGAGTTGTATTAATCCACTCATTTTAAGGGGATGCTTGCTATTGCTGCATAACTCAGTCTGTCCTAATTAATGCAATCTCAGAACCCTACTTATTTCCTTTATCTCTCTAACCACAATCTATAATTAATTATTATCTTTATAGTTGGACTACCCTACTAGAATATAAGTTTCATGAGAGCTGGAACCCGTTATATGCCTACACAGGGTGGATTACATTGTAGAGCTAAATAAGCATTTGGTGAATGCAGGAGAGAACCTAGGTCCTGGGAGATGCTGCTCACTGGAAAGGAAGCATACAGATCTCTCCCCTGATGAGCTGGGAGTGGTAGTCTTTGTTAATTGCCCTAAATCTGGCTAGAGAGAATCTTCAGGAAAGACAGAGCTGCACTTTGCCTAATTTCCCCTACCTCCTCTCAAAGCAGAGGCCAGCTAACCCTTTTGGTAGGCTGACTCTTACACACATTCTGGGTCCTTCCCTGTCTTTTTGGAAAGCAGTTTGTTATTCAGATATCTCATCCTCAAGTCTACATTTACCTCAGTCCAATCTACCCTTGGGTACCATACACCATACAAACTTTTTCACATGTAGACTCCTTTAAAACTCGGAAGAAAGCCATGGACTCTTTCCACAGTACAGTTTACGATTTCATAGGATTCACAAACTCCCTGAAGCTTCTTCAGGGACTCCTTCCCCCATATTTCCAGAGACCTCAAGGTAAGAAGTGGACTTCAATCTGATCAAGCCTCCATGTATCCCATTGTTTATGAGTTCTGTTTTGATGATCTGTTCAACACCCTGCATCTTCTCTTGCTGGGGTCCTGCCTTGATCTTACTCTGTTTACTCTCCTGAATACCAGGTGGGTGGCAGGGGCTCGGCTAATTGCTCCTCCCCTTTATCTCCAGTTTGTCTTCTGTAAGGCTGGACCATTCTCCTTGCCTATAGATGGATAATGGTACCTTCCCTGAGACCCAGTGCATGTCCCACCAAGGGAATATGTTTTTAGTCTAGGTCCTGGACCCTTCCAATCTCTTCAGGTCCATCCCGAAAACACTTTCAAACACTCTAAAAGTAGAAAAAAAAATCCTCTGATATTGAGTATCTCTTAAATGAAAAGACCTTTAAAATCTCTCTTATTTGTTCAGTTCCTTATAACTATAAATGAATAAAAATAGGTTGTAGAGTCACTTCACACATTAAGAGGTTATCTCTTAAACTCCTTTCAGCAGAACCAGAGGCTACAGAGTTAAAGTGCTTCTTAAATTGATAAAAGTACATCATCGGAACAATGACTCAGCTTCTGTGTCAAGCTGAGTTTTTCCAAAACAAGGTGCTCTGCAGTCTGTCTTATGGATTTGTGCATTATGCTGCCCTAAGCATGTTCACAGTACTATTCCACTCAATTAGAATAGCACCCATAAGAAGGGCTCCTTTCTCATTACAGCACACTCAGGATTGAACAGTGCTATTTTTTAGATGAGAAATCTTTGGTGGAGAAAAATCTTACACAAAAAAGTGATAGGGAGAAGACAGAAGTAGAGTTTCTGAACTGAAGCGTAGATAGGGGTTGTGACCCTGCCCCCTGATGCCCTCCACCCTGAGAGGTCTTCTTAGAACCACCAGCGCTCCGTGGAGCAGAGTTTGAAGCATGTTGACATAAAATATTTTCTGCTTTGTTGAATCTAAGCTGCATATGACAATACAGGAGATAAATATCTCAATAAAGAGTACAGATAATGCTTCCCATCTTCCACAAAATAAAGAAAGGAAGACAGCCCATGACACTGTCAATCATTTTGCTAGATTTTCCCGGTGATGACTATTTTTCCAGGAATTCAAGAAGGCAAATCAGTGCATTGCTGTTCTGCTGAATGACATACTCCTGCCATGTATGGCTGGCTTCAGCTTGTCCCCATGTATCAGTGGAGGTCCCCTTACTCTTTTTCCATCCTGTCATCACTACTTAATGTATAAATTGAAAAATAGATTCCATTGTTTCCTGTCCCTTTAGGACAGAATATCAAATCCCTAGAGCTTAGAAGAATATACTGATCCCTGATGTCAAAACTTAAGATAACCTTAGCACATGAAAATTCAGAATCTTCCATCTTCAAAATTCAGAATCTTCCATCTTCATAAGTTGTCTGAATACAGAATGATAATTACTGAACTTATTAATGAGAAACCCCAAAAGACAACTGTTGCCCTCTCTATTGGGGGCTATTTCTGTCACACAAGTTTGCCCAAGACTGCTTTTCAACCTCTACCCAACTATCTTGGTTGAGATGACAAAACCTAAATCATTCTCAAGACCCAAACTGAAGATCACTTCATCTGTGAAGATGTCCTTAACACAAATCTCAGAGAGGTGAGGTCAATCTGCATTCATTAGTGCAATTATTCATGTGTGTATCCTCCTGATCAGACCATACATTCCTTGAGGCAGGATTCACACTTCATTCATTTAGCCCCAGAGCCTACTTCAGGGCCTAGCACATAATGGATTGTCAAAAATGTTTATTAAGTGGATAATGCTGAATACTGATATAAATGAGGGGCCTCACAAAATTGTTTTGTACGCAGGCCGCGTCCCCTCCGCGGCACGTGGGATCTTCCCGGACCAGGGCACGAACCCGTGTCCCCTGCATCGGCAGGCGGACTCTCAACCACTGCGCCACCAGGGAAGCCCTAAGGGGTGATTTTTTAAGGTGAAGTTATGTATTTCGAGTTGGAAAGGATCACTTAGAGAGAGTATCGATATAGGAGGTCACAAGATTGTTCCCTGAGCACATCGATATTCAGAAACTGAGAAAAGGAGAAGGAATTTCGGACAACACTGTAAAGCTGCAGTCTGAAAAGAAAAATCATGAGAATGTTGTGTCCCTAAGGATATGTGAAGAAGAGTTTCATAGAGGATGGAGGAGTCAACCACATCAAACGGTGCTGAGCGGCTAAGGTGAGCTCTGAGAGATATGGAGGTTGCTATGGACAAGAACACTATGATCAGATGGTGAGAACAAGAGCCTAATTTCATGGGTCAAAGAGAATACAGGGCGTGAGGAAATGGAAGTGTGTATAGACCTCTTTCTCTAGAAATTTTACTACAGAGGGAGCAAAAGTGATAGTGAGGGGAATGGCTAATGAGGATAATAAGAAATCTATTTTTCAATGGAACTCACAACAATATGCTGTCCCCTCTCTAAAAAGAACTTTTTGGATTGAGCAAGAGATGGGGTGAATTCTATCTCCTTTATTAACAAATCTCACACCAAATCTGTGGTGGGTATTGAAAAGGGTATTCATTCCAAAAAAAAAAAAATAGATGCTTCAACTGGATTTAAACTTTGTACAGTTGGATTCCATGAAGACAATGCAAAAACACTTCTTCTGAAGTATAATTTATGTTGACTGGTATTGTATAAACAAGTAGAATAATTTCTCTAAATCCAATTGAAAAACTGAAGCACTTCTATTTCTAGACCAGAAAATACCATACAGTGAAAATTTGACCATTTGGTATGATTGTAATCTATCGTTCTTGTTTATGGAAAAATAAAATAAAATTTTATCTATTCAAAGAAGTCTCAGTGAGTCAGATACTTTAATTTATGAAAAGATAGGAAATATTTTTTGGAAATATGAAAAATTAAATTGAGACCTTTTTAACTAGCTTTATGTCAAATTTGTCTTTTACGTAACAGTGCAATGAACCGTTTCACTAATACCAACTAAATGTGTTTTTAATGATGTTATAATAAACCTAAAATCTTGAGAGGAGAGTGATGCTGTCAAAGTATAATTGTCTCAAACTTGGAAAATAAACCATTTACCCCTAGTGCAATGTTTATTTGTGGATAAATGGCTCATTTTCCCCTTGGTATTTAGCTAGAAGGAGGAGACATATCCTTGGTAAAAGTTCTGTCATCATTATTCCTTATTTTAATCACAAGCATCTGGTTGAGGTTTCATTCCTCCTCTATAAAGAAGAAAATGGGGCCGTTTAAAAAAACCAATAGGGCTTCCCTGGTGGCGCAGTGGTTGAGGGTCCGCCTGCCCATGCAGGGAACATGGGTTCGTGCCCCGGTCCGGGAAGATCCCACATGCCGCGGAGTGGCTGGGCCTGTGAGCCATGGCCGCTGAGCCTGCGCGTCCGGAGCCTGTGCTCCGCAACGGGAGAGGCCACAACAGTGAGAGTCCCGCGTACCGCAAAAAAATAATAATAATAAAATAAAATAAATAAAATAAAAAACCAACAAAGGGGAATCTGTGTGAGACAGGCTGTCAGACTCATCTGGCCCTGGATGGCAGGCAAGCCAACGGGAGGCGCCTGCCACATTTGTACCATTGCTTTTGAGAGTCTGCTGGGACCTCCAGAGACTACTCTGCCCCAAGGGGAATTTGGTGTGAAATTTCCTTTCATATTTGTCAAGTAGATCAGTTCTGGAAATGAAAAAGTGTCTGTGTTGAGGACATTATGGAACAAAATTAGAATGAAGCTCCAGGTTACTCACTTCCAGCAATGGCTTTTTGAGAATAGAGTAATATTTACACTCCAGTCACGTGGGGGAGGATGGCCTGGAGGAGGCCTAGTAAGAGCACCTGCACTTCACGTTGATGCTGTCTGAGACGAGGTACCACCTGCACTGTCCCCATACGTCAGGGTGATCCTGACATGCCACCAACCCTTCATACCCTCTCCTTTACTGTCCTTCTCCTCACACCCACCCCAACGTTTTTACAGCTCGGTCCTACAAACCTCCTCTCCTTGACTTTGTGCTCCTTCCCTGTGGGTCTTTCAGGGAGGTCTGTGGCATACCAGACCCACTTCACTTTTTAAAACTGCCTTAAATCTTAGCCCTGGGCCTGTTGAGATGCAAAGGCCATGTAACAAGTTGCCCTTCCCTCTATCCACTCCCTCACCATGGCCTGGCAACAATTGTTTGAGCCTGACCCAGCCCTGGGCCCTCCTTAGGCAACCACATTACCTGGTTTGCAAATATAAACTGGAACAATCTAGTTTTTCTCTCTCTAGAATTGGAACTGAAAAACCAACTCAAGAGACTGAGACTGTTAGCTGTCTGAGTAGTGCTGAGAGGGAGGCTGTGAGCAGAATGAGAGGCCTGCATGAACACTAATAAATTAAATCCCTGTGCATAAGCAGAAAGGACGAGTGAACGTAGGAAGTCAGTCAGTAGGGAGAAACAGAACTAACTTGCCCCCGAAAATCAAGGACCCATGTGTGTCCACGACCATCCTGGTGGAGAACTGTCTCAGGTCCAGGAACCCTAAATCCCCTGTGAGGCCAACTCTTCTATAGTTCCTGTTCTTGGATTTCCATACAATTCCACTTCTCATTAAAATAAGCCCACTTTAAGTATCTTGAGTGGTTTCCATACATGAGGAAAAAATTCTAACTAGAATTCAGTTGGCAATACAGGCAGCTAAGGTTGGATAATGTTTGGATACCTTCCAAAGAACTGAGGAGGAGAAACTATCTTCTCTCTGTGGTTCTCTGGTGTCTGGTTTTAAACCAAAGATATAAAAATCCAGTCACGTATCTTAACAACATTTAACATTCTGTGACAACATAAATCTCAGAATACCAGCCTGAGAGAGGGCCCAGAGACCTCCTAGGACACTAGGCCAAGGGTCTCTAACTTTTCTCACAGAATTCTTTCTTCAGTTTTACAAAGAACCTCTTTATATAAAAAAATATCCAACTACAGATGCATCTGTAGTTGGGCATTTGTTGGGCATCCCCTTGATACTCCCCCACCAGATCAAGAAACCCTAACAGTCCCCAGAACTCAGTTTGAAAGCAATTAACCTCTCATTTTATATGTGGACTATAAAGGATTTAAGCACTGCCCTATGGGAACATAAACACAAGGCTTTACCTCTGAAACCACCTGTATGTAACCTCTGGCTCTACTGTACAAATATTCGGCAGTCCTATAAGAAGAAATTATTTTATATTTGTTCTCTACGTGTTCTTGTGAAAATTTCCAACATCATAGGTTTCAAAATAGCCTAATATTGGAACATTCATCTGAGACAAATATTTCCTATCACAGTATTTTTAGCAGAATGCACTGAAAGTCTTTGCTAAAGCAGATTGGATTTGGGCACCAGCCCAAAGACTGAACTTTTAGGAGATGTGGAATGTGTTTCAAGAAGCCCTAAGGTGAAAACTTGGAGCTGAACAATGATGACGTCTCTGTATTGTGTAACTCAAGTATGTCTTTCAGACTAAAAAAGAGGTACGGTTTCTGTAAGAAATTGAATGATATAAGCATAGCAGTGTCTCTTAAATTTGACTTATTTAAATCTCAAAAGGTGGTTTCTACCACATATTTCAAACCACATTAACTTCAAAATCCATATATTCTGAAAGCAAGAAGCTGTGGATCAGTGATGAGAATAACATTCTCTAACAGAGAGGCCAGTTGCCCCAGTATCCACTCTCCCCATCTTCCCTAGCAACACAGCCCCAGTTTTATTTTGAGCAGCAGTGTGACCACTTAAGCAGCTACAGTTCCAAGCTCCCTTGCGTCTAGACATGGCTAAGTTCTGGCCAATAAGATGTAAGCAGAAGTGTTGTGTGAGATTTCCAGAAAGGCTGGTTTCAAGCAAACTGCCTCAGCGAGGAGGTGCCTGTCTTTCTCTCCCCACTGCCGCCTCTCTCGTTGCCTCAAACTCAGATTGTGATGGCCAAAGATCTACAACCTTCTCCTATGACGAGAGGACCTTGAGGATGGAAACAACGTAGTGAGATGTACTGCCCGAGGAGCTCTTGAGTGCCTAATCCCACACTTGACATACAAGGGGAACACACTCCATGTTATTCCACTGTTCTTTGATGTTACCTATAATATAAAATTAAACCAAATCCTAATTGATTCAGTAGTCTAACTTACAAGATATTCTTCCAGGGCTACAGCATAGGAGGTCAGAGGAGAAAGTAGATGTGATGATTGCTTTTGAAGAATAAAATGTGCATCTGTTTATCTCATGCCTCCACTTGCAGCTCTCTTCTTTTAAGTACAGAAGCTGTTTAAGAACTCTGCAATCGTTTGAATAAACAACAAAACGTTATCCTATAAAAGTATTACATTTACCTAAATAATGTGAAATTATATCCAAACTCACCTTAAAACATCTCTTTCATACTTAACTAATTTTGAATATATAAGGTTTAGTTAATTGTAAATAGGGATGAAATACATTTCCCCTCTTAGAAATCTTTCCAAGCATTTGTATGTAGAATAATGTGTATTTGTTTTCTAGAAAACAGTTCACATATTGCTTCCTTCTGGGAGAAATAAGGGCATATAGAGAGCACTTTCACACCGATGTTTCCATAACTGTTATTGTATAGTATATGTATTTGAAAAAAAAAAAACCCACAAGATAATCCCATCAATCAATTAATTCTTTTCATTTTAAACATAACTGTCACCTCATGGAGAATATTAAGAAGATTCTCTCCTTTTTCTTAATATGAAAGACATTTGCATTAAAAGAAGAGAATCTTTATTTCCTTAGAGTTCATCTATGCCTGCTGGTTACTCCCCAGCTAAAGCCATAATCCTGTTTGCAACATCATAATCATTTACCCAGCAAACAATCAGGGTGTCGCTAACAAAGAATTATGACTTTAGGTAGGGGATAAACTACAGGCACAGATGAACTCTGAGGAAATAAAGATTGTTTTCATGCAAATGTGGCTAGTAATAAATAACAGGGATGAAAATTATGATGAAACAGAATACTCTATAAAAACAGATTTGGGGAGGTATAAATAGTATGTTTTTTAAATTTCTCCTTTCTGGAAGTATGATGCACAGGGTGTTTATAAAGTACCAGTACAATTATAATACTCAAAAACTCTGAATTTGCATGATAGAAGAAATCTATAAACACAGGGAAATAACGTTTCAGAAAGATTTTTAACAAAATTAGATATTTCGATTTTAACAAAAACACCAGCTTTATACAATATTCAATCTAATTGCCCAACTCACTGAATGCATTCTTCACTTTTGATAGTGAGTGATTTTTATGGATCATTTATGTCAACTTGGTTCTAAATTCACTAATCCATCCTCTAATTTGTCTGTATATTCCATGATTGTAGGGTAAACTCATGAGAAATGATAATAAGCATGGTAGAGCCCTTTACAGTTCCCAAAGGGATTCTGCACTCATTACTGCACTTTATGCTCACACCATCTTTTCTTTTTTTTTATCTGTGCCACGCGGCATGTGGAAGCCTAGTTTTCCGACCAGGGATCGAACCTGTGCCCCGTGCAATGGAAGCACGGAGTCTTAACCACTGGACTGCCAGGGAAGTCCCCACACCATCTTTTGAGCTAAGTCAAGACAGTCTTTTTCTCCAATTCATGAAGAAACACGTTCAAATAAGTAATCTGCCGTCTAGTAAACAGTGTAACCTGATAACCTGTGTTTCTCACACTACATATATCATGCTGCCTCCCCTCAGGAAAAGTTAGGGACTGAGACAGCTTATCAGCTGGATCCTGCACATTCATTCATTCATTCATTCGTTACTAATGACCACCCAATCTCAGCCAGGCACATGATAGGGGCTAAGCTAATAGAGTGGTGAACAAAACAGATATAATCCATGTTCTATAGAACTGTATCATCTAGTTGAGAGACATACATCAAAAAAACCCCACACAAATAAATTAATAATTATAAGTGCTACAAGGAAAAAGTAGGATGTTGTGAGAAAGAATAAAAGGAACAAGGGGAATTAATTTAGATAGACGTTAGAGAGTCTCTTGAGAAGGTACATTCTGAGACCTTGGAGATGAGAAATTGCATGTGCCCAAAACCAAGATGAGCTAATCATTGCTCAAGATCTTTCCAACAACTGAATCATAGGGACAAAGAGAACTGGTTTTTCTGAATCAAGGCATTATTTAAAATATTTAAGCACATTATTTCAGAGATGGAGCCATTGTGTAACATTCATGTGTTTAAGAAAAATTTTGTGTACCTCACATATAAAACACAGAATTAGGTGGTCTTAAGGGTGGGGTGTGCCACTGGCCTGTGTTGTGTGACACACTCAGAGTGCACCAGATGTGAATGACTTCAATGAATATCAAACATATTAAAACTATCAAATATAATTTAATTTCAATTTGTTTCTATCATGTGTATGGCCAGAGTTATAAAATTACAGAATTTCCTATGGCTATACACCAGAGGCAAATCTGCATATAAATTGCTAAATCCTAACATGCATGTAAAATCATATGATCAGTTGTCCAATAGTTGCTAGAAGCACACTATACTAACTCTAGAATTAGGAATATGGTTGTGATTCTTCTAGAATGTCTGTCACTCTCTCAATTCCACAGTCAGAACTAGGTGCATGCCTTTCACAGTGATTTTTAAGCTTGATCTCCCAGATGAGAGAGCACATTGAAGCTGCTTCGGGCAAAGACCCTAATCTTATTTAGTTTTTATTTTCTCATTAGACTAATGGCAAATGAATTAAGGAACTTTTCTAAATGTCTGGTTATGGGAAGCAAATAAAGGCAGAAGGGGGTCTGCTCTGCCCCAGAAGACCCTCATGTTTAATTTCAATGTCATATTAAAAGTCAAATGAAAAGTCACTGGTACACTCCTTATTTCAAATTCTGGCCAGAAATGTACTGACGACAACCAATTACCAGCTTAATTTTTATTTCAAAATTCTTATATTGTAAAAGGTAATGGCATCTTATAAAATCTCCTTCTGAGCTAGTTTATAAAAAACTCAAGCTACGGCCAAATACACAGAAGGAATAGTAGTGGTTCTACTTTCCTAATGAGAATAAGACAACATCTCCTGTCATTTTGTCTGAGAAAAAACATTGGAGTTTTATAAATTGCACCCAGAGGAACAATTTTCTTTTCCATCAAAAGGGAAAAGGAAGATGTCTTAGAACAAAGGAGGAGAGGGGAAGCCAAGAAACTTTAAACCTGAGCAGACATGTTAAAAAGAAAAACTATCTTTTCCTTTCTGAACAGATGAAGAGGAAATCTCCATTTAAACTTAGATACTAAAATTCAGAAAGCTAGCAGCCTCAGGATAAGATGCCAGAAGGGCTTTTGACACAAATGACAAAGATTCAAGGGTGACTCACTGCTGTCTCTCTATGGGATTGCAGTAGAAGTACTAAGAGAACAGTAACAATTACAGAGGAGTCACGCTCTTAATTTTAAGATATTTCTTCTGAAAAATTTTAGTCTGATACTATGATAGGCTTCCCTGATTACTTATTGTTCACTTTTGTTAATCACTTTTAATAAATGGCATTTTTATGCTAAAAGACATAGAAAGGGCCATAGGTTCTCTTCACCATCATTTTCTATCCTGTCAGTAGATGATGTTTGTGAATGCCGGTACAATTTTTTGATGCTGTGAAAAAAGTATCCAAGATCAATTTACACTAAACAAACATCAGTCTTGTGTAAGAGGTTTCTACCCAGAATCTCAGAATTTAGAATCTTGGAGTACTACTCAGAAGGGTTTGAACCCCGAGATATGACTATGCTGTGGTGATAGCATAACCAACCTGTAGGGATGTTCTTCTGATAGGTCAACAGACTCCTTAAGGGGAAAGTGTCCTAAAGTGTCACAAAGGGACATCCATAAAACTATCCTCCCATGTCGTCTTCTGCTCTTTTTTAAGCCCTTGCATTATAAAATTACGTAAAACCTTGAACACCTACCAACTCCAAGATCCACTACCACTCAAGACTAGCAAAACACTTCCAAATGTGTTATTTTCTTTGGCTACCACAACAGTCCTTCAAACTGACTATGTTTGAATTAGTCAGGGTTCTCCAGAGAAACAGAACCAATTGTGATGGCTAGCAAATTCAAAATCTATAGGGCAGGCTGGCAGGCTGGAGGCCAGGGAAGAGCTGATGTCGCAGCTTGAACCTGAAATCAGTCTGAAGGCAGAATTCTCTCTTCCTTAGAGGATTTCAGTCTTCTTTCTCTTAAGACTTTCAAACGATTGGGTGAGACCCACACACACTATGGATGGTAACCTGCTTTACTCAAAATCTATTGATTTAAATGTTAATCTCATCTAAAAAATACCTTCACAGAAACATCTAAAATAAAATGTGACCAAATATCTGAGTACCTTAGCCTGGCCAAGTTGACACAAAAAATTAACCTTCACACTGACCCTCCCCAAATAAGATACTTAGGGAATCTTTTCTGTGTTTTACTAGAACAGAGAATGGCAAGTATTATGTCCACTTTATTTTAGGTCCCCTTTTTCTCTGCCGACAGAAACTTTTGATGTTACCAGAACTTCTATAAATGTCAAGAACACCAATACAAAAAAAAAAAAAAAAGCTGTAATCACCAAAGTAAAAAATGGATTCCAGGCTCAATTAATGATACTACCAAGTATAACTTGGCTATCAAATGTACATTGATGACATAATTATTTAAAATGTAATTTAACAATTAGTGTTACTTTAAAGATAATCATTTACTAATTTATATAATATTATACATCAAATGTACTTCAATAAAAATAATTAATTTTAAAAAGATAATCATGTATCATCTTATGATAAGTTCTTAGAGACATAGTTATAACTTACTTTTTATCAATTTCCTTTTTTTAATTTAATTTTATTTATTTTTTTATACAGCAGGTTATTAGTTATCTATTTTATACATATTAGTGTATATATGTCAACCCCAATCTCCCAATTCATCACACCACCGCCACCCCCCGCCACTTACTTTTTAAATTTCACTAAATTTTACTAATATGATCTGCGATATAGATTAGTATTTGACATACAATATACCATTTGGAAGAAAAAGCCCTTAAACTTGTAATTTCACTAACTTTTATTAGTCTGCAAACCCTGAAGTATCAGAGACAATCATCAAAGTCTCCAGG
Source organism: Monodon monoceros (assembly GCF_005190385.1). Lineage (NCBI taxonomy): Eukaryota > Metazoa > Chordata > Mammalia > Artiodactyla > Monodontidae > Monodon > Monodon monoceros. The sequence goes on along the minus strand of NW_021703767.1, from coordinate 98,312,784 downwards.
GCTTCCCTGGTGGCACAGTGGTTGAGAGTCCGCCCGCCGATGCAGGGGACATGGGTTCGTGCCCCGGTCCGGGAAAATCCTACATGCCGCGGAGCGGCTGGGCCCGTGAGCCATGGCCACTGAGCCTGCGCGTCCGAAGCCTCTGCTCCGCAACGGGAGAGGCCACTACAGTGAGAGGCCGCGTACGGCAAAAAAAAAAAAAAAAAAAATCTCCAGCACCTGGACACGTAATCACTTGATTACTTTTTTCAGTTGTTCGCTTTATTCTGGGTGCAAAATGGAAAAAGTAATGAACAAATGATCATTAGGTACTCTTTGACCACGGGAGTGTAATGACATGTTGCTCGTCAAGAAAATCTTCTTCCTCCTCATCCGTACTGCTTTCAGAAACTGTCAGCAAGGACTGGATTTCAGTATCTTTTTCAGAAGAGCTGGAAATACATGAAAAGATCAATACACAATATACAGAACCAGGTTTCAACTCTTCATTTATCTTCTGATCAATACTATACACGCTGAAGTCATCGGAGGCAGGCAGACGTGAGGGGGCTGTCTTAGACTGAGGCCATAATTTTCGATGTGCCCAATACACCAAGCCTCCTTGTAGTGAGAGATCCCCATCATTCTCCCTCTCCCAAGAAATAAAGCCACAGTGGAACCAAGGAGAGAAGATTTTATGGTCTCTTGTTGTGTCGTTCATTGATGATTCAGAAGGTACTTCACAAACTTACAGAGCCTCTGGGTCATCATTAAGAACATTCATCATTACATTGGCTCTTTAACAGAATCCCAGTGAATAGACTGCCAGATAAATCACCTCTTTTGGGCACGGTAAATTAGGACTATGTGGATAGCCAGTCAAGATATGCCAAAGCCAAAATTCAGAACAGCAATTATATACTTATTTTATTTTATGGTGGAAAGGAACTCGTGGAAACTCTAGTGTGTTGCTGTCTGAAATTTGGGGAAAGACATAGAATGGGGGAACAGAGAGGAGCCTGCATAGTTCAGATATTTTGGTCCAAGTTATCTAGAATTTCAGCCAATGTATGCTACTAAATAATATATAATAGTTCACCCTGTGACAGATAGAACTCTTCTTTGGATTTTATGCCCAACACAGGCTAAACCAGCATTTCCTAAACTCTTGTTGGTGGACCAGTTCATATCTAACTGTGATTAAAAAAAAAAAAAAAAAAAGTTTTCACTGGTCTGAGAAAAGAAGGACAAGGTAATAACTTTTTCATGAAATTTTTAATTTTAAAGAACTGTGCTTTATTCTATTAGTATATTCTCTTTATATTTAGTACTAAATGTCTTTCCTTTTATGAAACGGTGGTGAGAGCATGAAGTTGGTTTAGTTACTTTGTTCTTAATGACTTTTTTAGGGAAAAAATAGCAACTTTACATTGATCCCTTAAAAAAACATATTCGTGGTGTTAGACATGCAAAAATCCTCGGACCACAGCTAAATGATTTCCTCCTTCAGAAAGACAAAGTAATGGACTCTTGATTCCCTTTTACTGCAATATTAGACTTCAACCAATCAAAGGAATTTACAATTCAAGGGATTTTTATTTTACATTTATCTCAGTCTTTTTAGAAGAATCCCTCTTCCTTTTTCAGGGAATTCCAGTATGTCAAAAGTAGCCTGATATGATAGACTACTTTTCTGAAGATTTATTAGTATAACCCATGTTCCTTATAAACAGATCACCATCTCTAAATAAATGTTCTTATGTAAGGAAACAACGAAGTTATACAGATTAAAATATGCTATCATTAATGATCTAGGCTTGATTTCAAGGAGACATCTCAATATTCCATTCTATACATTGAGTAAGAGGCTATTAAGGCAAAGTGTTGAAATTCAGTAAGTTAATGAATGCAAGCAAGGCAACTGTTTTTCAATATAAGAAGAAATGCTGAAGGATTATTAAATTCCAAATGTTTTTTCATTTTCCTGACACACATTGTGCAGCAGAGAATTATCTCTTCACGTTAAAGTAAGAACTTCATAAGCCTTTCACTAAATCCTGATAATAGGTCAGCAAAGGACCTAAACATTTTACAAAGAATGGACATATAAAGTACACACATGAGGACAATCTTTCTTTTTGTAGTAAAGATAACTAGGTGGGGCTTGTCAAAAATTTTATTATGCACTGTCTGTACATATAAGCTGCAGATTTAACCTACCTCTGTTCCTCAACTCCACATGGGTCCCTCGCACGTGAGCTCTTATGGAAATTCTGGGTAGTCTGACTTGTATTCAGCGAATGGTTGTTGAAGGCTGGTAACTCTTCTGAGGTTAGGCTGTAAAGTTTTTCTGAAGGATCTGAAATATTTTATTTCATGCATTGTCAACACATAAATTCAAGAAACAAATGTACAGCATATGGTGCTGGAAGTTTACTCAAAGTAAACTACAAGCAGTACAAAGATGGTCAGTACAGATTTTCAATCATCTCAATTTTTCAGTGTTGGTGGGGTGGGCTGAATGTGAGGTATGTTTGATCTGCGATTCCAAATGAGGGCATGGGTATCGTCACGTTAATCACACTGACTTATTTTTAGCAATTTTTTCAGCTTTTTTGAGATACAATTGACATGTAACATTGTGTAAGTTTAAGGTATACAACAATGTGTTGATGAGAGACACATATATTGTAAAATGATTACCACCATAGTGTTAGCTTATACCTCCATCATTCCACATAACTCCCATTTCTTTTTTGTGGTGAGAACATTTAAGATCTTTTCTCCTAGCAACTTTCACGTATACAATACAGTATTACCAACTATAATCACTATGCTGTACATTGGATCCCCGGAAGTTATTCATCTTATAACTTATTCATCTTATAAGTTTATACTGTTTGACTAACATCTCCCCATTTCTCCTGCTCTCCTCTCCTGGTAACCACCACTTTTCTCTGTTTCTATGATTTTGGCTTTTTCTGGGTCCACATAGAAGTGATATTTGTATAGTTTTGGATAGTGTAGTACAGACAGTATTTGCCTTCCTCTATCTGACTTACTTTACCCAGCCACATTGATTTTTTAGTAAACGAATTTTGATTTTTTGACATTTTAAGTGTCAAATGCCCTGAAAATTCCCAAAATTCCAAAGAAAATCAAGTGAGCCTCTTTAAAGTTACAATACTGGGTAACCCCTAAACTTGCCTGAATGTTAAATACTTTATTATATCTTTTTATCTTCTAAGAATTAAAAGGTTTGCCCACACACAGTCTGAGGCAATGGTTAGTCTTGGAAAAGCTACCCTTTCTTTTTAGACTTCCTTGCTTTGTTTGGGTAGGTAATAGCCATGTGTATGTGAAAGGGGTGAAGCCTTAAATCTTCTTCATTTTCATGAATCTGGCCAGTGATTCAGCCTGAGTAAGGACAAATAGTACAAGCTAAATAAGCAAACATATACTTATACGAACTACCAAAAAGTCAAGTATAGAAATAAATACAATTGCTATGTTAGGTCATAATGCCCTCGTTTTGTCATTGATAAAGTTGTAAGAGCCATCTAACTTATACATGAGGTTATGTTATGGAGACTTTTAAAACTGTTAAAACTACTGGCTGCTGTTCCTCCCTTCACTCTTATGAAAGCGCCAAGATCAGAAGGACCAAACACCAAACTACGAGTATTATACACTTGACAAAAGATACTTTTGTGGTGGGGGGCTGGTTAGAAATAACTTGAAGTTTTTTGTGTTTTTGTTGTTGTTGTTGTTGTACGCGGGCCTCTCACTGTTGTGGCCTCTCCCGTTGCGGAGCACAGGCTCCGGACGCGCAGGCTCAGCGGCCATGGCTCACGGGCCCAGCCGCTCCGCGGCATGTGGGATCTTCCCAGACCGGGGCACGAACGCGTGTCCTCTGCATCGGCAGGCGGACTCTCAACCACTGTGCCACCAGGGAAGCCCCACAAAAACCCTTAAACCACAAATCAGAATGAGTTTAAAACAAATGAATCATTTTTAACTATTGAAAAGATGAATGCTTTACTGTGTATTATTACTGATACTTTCTCGTAATGCATATCTTCTGATATTTCCAAATTCTTCAGGCTATAACAATATCCCAAAACTGAAAAAGTGCCTTGGTAAGTAAATTATACTGGTATGTTGAGTTCATTAAGGGAGTGACTATAGTGTTATTTACAAAGATATTTGTGGAGGGAGTAAAAATACGGCCTGAACTATAGCTAACTATAATCCTCAAAGTGTCCAGAAAAAAACATAGTTCTAGAATAGAAACAGCTTTTATATGTTTTTGACTAAAAACTGGACTTGTCAAGTGCACCATACCTTACTGTATGTCAAAAGCGCCACCCATTGGTTTCTTATATAATTTAACAGTATTTTCAGGACAGACTATGTGCTGGGCACTTAAATGTTAAAATGCATGTGTGTGTGCATGTGTGTGTGTGGATGTGTGTGTGTGGAGAGAGAAAATATTTATAAATATAATATCTAATATATACCTGTACTCAAATTCAATCATTGAACAATTTTATGATGGGGCCTATTATCATACTCATCTTTCATACATGGAAACTGACGCAGCGTGAGTTTAAGAAAGTAACTTGCCCAATGTCAAGAAGGTAGGAATTGGTGGTTCTAAGTTTCAGAGCTGGACCCCTGGCCCCAGAGCCTGATTCTCAACCACCCTGCCTTGCTGCCCCTTGTCTCCTGATTCAGCAGGAAGCTGTATCTGCAACCTGCATACACGTGCGCGCAAACACACACACACACACACACATGTGCACGTGCGTGCGCACATCCCTAGCCCCCTGCTGGCCCCACCTCCTTTTGGAATGGCTCTACTGTCAGCTTCAGCAATCAGAGTCAAAGGAGAAACTACTCAATGTATTACAGTTATTTTCTGTCTTTTCTTCTCCAGGCTCCTTGGCTCTTTTCCTAGAGCTTAGAGGAAGTGGATGTATCTATCCTAGAGCTAACAGAAAACAAGTCAGAAGGTTTGCTGCTCACAAAAAGGCAGGTTTCACAGGGGTGCGAACTCATATATATTTGCTTAAGAGTCCAATTGTGTAGCTGTGTCTGTGTGACACCAGGCCTCATGAAGTTTTTCCAGAATGCACCACGGGTACTGACGTGTAGGTGGAATTTTTCTGCCCAGTGATGCTGAACAGAACACAAAAGCCTGTGCTGGATCAGTGAATTTTCTAGAGTAAGGCCTGATTGCACCATAGCATCTGTCCCCTCACTGACTGTTGGGACGATTCAGCTGATGTGCTGTCCTCTTCCTTCCTCAGCTCCAGGTGAGTGTCTCCAAAGCTGTGCACTCATCCAAGGCCAATCTTCCCAGATAGAAAGAGAGCTGTTCCTGGGTAGAGTGTGTATAAGTGATTGCATTCTGCTCCTGAACTATCAGAAAGCCCTGGCGGTTCACAGGCTACATAGTGGGTGCTTCCTTTTATATATGAAAAGTTATGTATTCTAGTGAAAATATTGGTGTTGGAGTACGAGGAAATGAGTGACACGGAGAAAAAGTGAAGCATGTAAGGACAAACCTGACAGAGGAAATGGAAAAGCTGAGAGGTTAGAAACAAAGAAAGACTACTGTTTTTAAAATATTTCATTTGTAAATAATGGAACTTATCAATTTATCAAAATAAAAAACCTTTCACCTTCTGATTTAAAATTGTATGATTATCCTTTTGATCCAGTTCAGACCTGACATGCTTCATTTTAGAACTGGCTTTTAATGTGAGAATTACCTCCAAGGATATTTCCATTTGATTTTTAGTAATGTGGAGTCAGGCAAATGAATGACAGGTAAAGATGGATCACAATCTCTCCTCCCCCAACCCCTAATGAAATGAATGGAAAAAGCAGAAAAATAAAAAATAAAATAAAATCATAAAAAGAACCAAAGGAAGAGGTACAAGTTCACATAATAAACTTTGACAAGGGACAACCAAAGGAATAAACAGAAGATTCATTCAGGTATAGCTGGGGGCTACTGCTGTCCACCCCCTCCCCTCCCCACCCAGTAAGTACACAAACTAGTAACAGGAAAAGGAGAGTCATCTAAGGTGCTGACAAGTCTCACTAATACCACACGGATTTAGAGAAAAGTGGGTGAAGGGGAAGTAAGGAGAAAACATTATAAATATTTTTAAGCCCTAAAACATCCACCAGAAGATCTCAGCAGAGGCAAGAAAATTGCAAACTTGCAGGTGTCCCCCCAGGGACAGGACACACTTGAAATCAGGTCCAGTAAAGTTTGGTTTTTAATAAAATCCAGAAAAAAAGACAAAAGAGCCCAGATCCTCCAACAAAAGAGGTTAAACTCCCCAGTCCTTCATGTATCCTTCCTGTGCCTTTGAGCCAGCAGGATACAGAAAAGAGTGCAACAGCCAACCCCCAAATAGTAGCTCCAAAGAGAAGATTAACACATCTCAGTACAGGTGGAGAGAGTTTCAGGGAGAATGCAGTCTCACTATATCAGAAAAGACAGAAGATATGAGCAAAGCCACCCACAATGCATGTGAGCAAGTAAGATACATGGAACTGACAGCAACTAGTTATGCAAACAAACTGGAATCCAAGAATCCATAGCACACAAAGAATGATTCAATGAAAGACCAATCTGGTAGATAACAGATCAAGACCATAACAAAATTCCCCCATAAGTCCTTGGGCTACAGAAGAAATAATGAAAATGACATTTTTAAAAAGAATAAAACTAATATCAAAGATCAAACAACAACATGTCAGAAAAAAACAAGCTATAATGAACATCATGGAGACAATTTTAAAAAATTAGATATGCACTGTGGATTAGAGAATTATAGGGTATCATTGTTAGATTTCCTGATTTTGATCATTGTACCATGGTTATATAAGAAAATGTTGTTGTTCGTGGAAAATACACTGAAGTATTTTTTAGAAAAGGGTCATGATGTTTATAACTTCTTCTCAAATGGTTCAGAAAAAGTGTGTTTGTGTGTGTGTGTGTGTGTGTGTGTACATATACACAAATGAGGTAAAAGACAAACAGGTGGTGAACTGGGTAAAGTGTATATGGCAGTTCCTTGTACTATTCTTGTGTTCTTAGAAATTATCTGTAAATCTGAAATTGTATCAAAGTAAAAATTACCCAAAAGAGTCAAAGCAATACCTGTAAAGGGCTAATTTATTAAGTCAATCAATAAAGAATGGACTAAAATCAGCTGAAAATTGAAATTCTGACATAGAAGATGTCAGTAAATGCAAAGGAAGATAAAATCAGGTTAAAACAGTTGAAGAAAATGTAAGAAGATCCAACATAAACAAAACAGGTCTCAGCAGGAGAAAGCCAAATGGAACAGAAAAGCAACTCAAATATACAACAGCAGACAATTTCTCTGAAAATAAGGAGGAACTTAAGCGCTTTAAGAATGGTAAATTACTGGGCTTCCCTGGTGGCGCAGTGGTTGAGAGTCCGCCTGCCGATGCAGGGCACACGGGTTTGTGCCCCGGTCCGGGAAGATCCCACATGCCGCGGAGCGGCTGGGCCCGTGAACCATGGCCACTGAGCCTGCGCGTCCGGAGCCTGTGCTCCGCAATGGGAGAGGCCACAACAGTGAGAGGTCCATATACCGCAAAAAAAAAAAAAAAAAAAAAAAAAAAAAAGAATACTGAATTACTGACACTGAAACATAATCCTAGTCCAGTAACTGAATTTCAAAGATTAAGAAATTCTTCTAACATCCAGTCAGGAAAGAAGCAAGTCACATGCAAGAGAGAGGGTGAAGTAAAAAATTGGAGACCTCAGACTATTTCACAGCAAATTCACACCCAGGAGACAATGAATCAGTATGTTCAAGGTTGAAGAGAAAAGTGACCCAAGGAAATTACCCGCAGTCAATTTGCCATTCAAATACAAAGGTAGCAGGCATTCTCAAACATGACAGGACTCCAGAAATAGAGCTACCATGAGCTCTACCTGAGGGAAAGAAGTATTTGACAATTAAATTCAACCAAACAAAAGTTAAATGGAAAAACCACGCCAAAGGACTAACTAGCACCATATCCAGGGACAGAAGACACTGGAGAAATGTCTACTGAGCGCAGAGGAAAAAAACTGTGATCCACTAAGCTAACTTGCCAATTGACCATAAAGATAAAACTCAGACATTCTCCAGAATACCACAATCAAAACTTCTAGAAATGAATCAAAATAAAAGGTTCAAAATTGGGAAGTCTTATAAAAATGCAGAATCTCAGGCCCCATCCCAGACATAAGAATCAGAATCTGCATTTTAACAAGACCCCCAGGGGATCTGCGTACACATTGAAACTTGAGAAACGCTGCTTCAAAAGATCGAACAGGGCTTCCCTGGTGGCGCAGTGGTTGAGAGTCCGCCTGCCGATGCAGGGGACACGGATTCATGCCCCGGTCCGGGAAGATCCCACGTGCCGCAGAGTGGCTGGGCCCGTAAGCCATGGCCGCTGAGCCTGTGCGTCCGGAGCCTGTGCTCCGCAACGGGAGAGGCCACGACAGTGAGAGGCCCGCGTACCGGGGAAAAAAAAAAAAAAAAAAGATCGAACAGCTCACTTCTCAAAGTGTGTTGGGCAACGGCTTTTACAAAGCAACAGAGATTAGCCACTCACTGAGTTTGTAGGAAGGAGAAAAAAAATTTTTTTATGTCCGCATGAAGGATGAAGGTCCTTAAGCCACAATTTAACTGTGTATTATGTGAGCTAAGGGGACTATCTCTGATATGGCTGGGCACCCGTATGTTTTATAACATTTTCAGGGTGACATCGGGGGATAGTCAAGAAAATAGACACAAAGGTTGATGGTTAAAAGAGAAAGGAAAGGCTTGTTTTCTTGGAGCATGATATGAAGAATCAGGTGGAAGGCAGAGTTAATGTTGTCTATGGTGAAAAAATAGCATTACCTGCAGGATTTCTCAGTGCATTTAATTCTTTTTCC
>NW_021703767.1:98173495-98303812 GCF_005190385.1 Monodon monoceros | reverse complement strand
CTCGTCATGGTCAGTATCATCAATATATTCAATTTCTGAAATTTCAGCTCTAGAGAGTGATCGAGCAGCTGTATTTCTTGACTGGGGATGAGAATAGGAAAGGCGGCTGGAACTTCTTTTCACAGAGTTGCAAAGTGGTAAATTTGCTGTTGAAGGCCTCTGTGATGTCCAGCCTAAAATAAAAAAAATTTAAATGAACTGTTTTTAAAATTCTGAATGAGTGCTTAAAGATACAAAAGACCAGTCCCCTGAACTTAGAACTGTTAAATTCATGCAACAGGGTTTATGAGAAAATGAACTTTAGATTATCATCCATTTTGGTTTACCTCAATTTGTGAATCCCGAATTACTTTCCCTATGTCATAAAGAACACTTCTGGGTTATTCTTCCCAAATTTTTTCTACATTCAGAGAAAGGCAAGCTAATTTTAATATTAACTAAAACAAAACATCTGTAAACCCAGTCAATTCCACGACAATTCAACACCCCAGTCTTATCATCTACCCCATAGCCAACCACTGTGCCCTGTATCTTCAATTCTAGGACAATGCCACACTGTGCCTTCTAAGAGGATAGGATAAACATGGTACCACTTCCTAGTGAACCAGTTTTATTTGATGGTGTGTAACATTCTTCTATTAAAACAGATATGGAGACAAAATAGACCAGTATGCAAAATCTTTTAGAAAAACACAGGCTTTAAAGAAATTGAGAACACATGTCTAATTTTGCTAAATATGAGTTCACTCTCAGCCACTTTATAGGGCGCTTCAGTGGAAAAGTTCCAGAAGCACAGATCTGAGTCAGGTTATCACTTTGTTCCAGTAGGGTAGTGACCACTTTATCTTGATCTATTTCAAAGGTTGACTTAGTTGGTTTCTTCAATATGTGTGTTTCTTTCATAGTAGGAAAACATAATCCGTTCAAAACATACTAACAGAACCTAACTATATATCATTTGGTACTGCTCACAAGGTTCTTTAAAAAAGGCCAAGGGAATGAATATTCAAGGCATAAATTTGGAAATGCATAGTGCAGGTATATTTTTAATATCCCGAATCATTGTTCTGATTTAGATAAATATAGCTAGCTAGTGGGAAGCAGCCGCATAGCAAAGGGAGATCAGCTCGGTGCTTTGTGACCGCCTGGAGGGGTGGGATAGGGAGGGTGGGAGGGAGGGAGACGCAAGAGGGAAGAGACATGGGAACATATGTATATGTATAACTGATTCACTTTGTTATAAAGCAGAAACTAACACACCATTGTAAAGCAATTATACTCCAATAAAGTATATATTGGAGTATAATTATACTCCAATATATACTTTATATAAAGTATATATAAAGCAATTATATGCCAATAAAGATGTAAAATATATATATATTAAATGTAAATAATTTATAAGATAATCTTGCATTCCCTTAATATAAATTGCCTTTGTGTAAAATATTGGATTCTTTAAAGAAGTGCTATTGTCATTATCATAAAAGTCATGATTTGACTTAACATATGCCATATAACATTATGCCCACTCTATTGACTCAAACGAAAATGTAAGATTTAGAAGGGTGGATACAGGCAATTGTCATGTATTAAACGGTTAATGATTATTGAGCTTGTCTTTTATTTTTAACTTAAAAGATCAATTTTGAAGGTAGCTACTACCCTAAGAAGAATCTTAATGCAGTATGTAATTATTTAAGCAATTAAAACTAAGGTAAGTCCCAAAGGGCACCAATTTTAATGAACATTTCAGAAATCAATTTTGAAAACAATTTTTGTGGGAGTGAAATTGTGAATAAGTTAAGATTCTGACCTTTTTGTGTCTATTTGTGCTCAGAGACAATTCTGAAGAAAAATAACTGACAAAAATGTGCCTATGTTTTTTAAAAAATAAATGTAAATATCCCTAAGATTTATTTTAATGACTAGAATTTGGAAATGATTTTACCTGTAATATGTAAGGAATCAATATTTTATTTATAGCCATCAAGAAAAACAAACTTGCCATTCCCAAGAGTGAAGTAGGAACAGTTATGGTGGAAGTAAAGGTCAGAGAGTATAACAGTAATTCAGCTATATAAATGGAAACTTCTAGATCTATGGAGAAAACCACACCCTTCTATTTGTATTGTGCTGTGTCTCAGTCAAAATTAAAAGGAATTTAAAACTCGTTAAAATAAACAAACAAGTACACCAAGGGGGGAAATCAGCGGTGGGGGGGTGGTGGTGGGATGAATTGGGAGATTGGGATTGACATGTATACACTGATGTGTATAACATGGGTGACTAATAAGAAAAAATAAATATTAAAAAATAAACAAACAAAAGAAGTTATTAGGAAGAACTGGACTTCTGCCAACACAGGCAAACATGAGGTGAGAAAAATTTAACATAATGTAGATGCCCTTCAGAAAATTCAGGAGAGTACAAACGCTTGCTGAACTCTTATAACAACATCTGGCTGCTACAGTATTAGAGGTTAATTGACCCCAGCTGAGAAAGAACAAGTACACTGGGGTTGGATCAGACTTATGCTTAGCAAAGAGACAGACCATCTTTCTTACTGGACATATACTCAAAGTGTAATTTAAAGTACCTAAAACATAGAAAGACAGTGAGGCTTCAGGTTGGTCCTTGATTTTATTTTGTTCATTTAGGTATGTCATTTCCTCTGGTGTTTCCTGTATAACCTTATTAGTGTTATTGCTAGGGTTAAGATTAGAGAACCAGTTAAGACGGGCACTAATGAAAAATGCCACAACTAAAGGGATCATCCCATATTTTTTTTTAAAGTCCAATTTGTAGATTATAAAACATAAGAAATTCCTTTTGGAAGTAACTTATGCTATCATTGGCAATGTAAATAATATTCCCATATATGTTTCAGGAACTCTTAGAAAATACATTTTTTTAATGTATAAATTCTCAGTAATTTACACAGTGGAGCAAGAATATCAAAAGACAATAATGTTTCGCGACCTTTATCCAGGGAAAAAATACTGAGTCCTTTGGTCAGGATGCTACTTGTTATTGAAACAGTGTGCAAAACGCATGCTGCTCTGCTTATGTTTCATCCACTTCTAATGTTTTATTTAGGATAGTAATAATTACTATTGTATTAAAGACTCTTCAGTGAGTGATTAATATTTTTTATATATCGGCATTCTTATGCCCATTAATGTAACCCAAAGCACCATTTTACATTATTTTCCCAAGTCTTATTAGTAATCATAGCCTATATTATTGAGCTAATACCAAGGACAATTTCTTCTGTTATATTTATAGTATAACAGTGACCAGTGTTAATCTATAATTTCCTCAGATTACAGAGGTCGGAGTCAGGGAGCAGTAGGTTTGGGCAGCGGGTGGGGAGAAGCAATGGACTTCCTGCTCAACACACATGTATTTCATAGCTATCATGTTTTTACATTCACAAACTTAAAAATCTTACAGAAAGAGGAATTCCTTTATATACTGGCATCAGTTCAGAACATAAGATTTCTGTAACTTGTGGCACAGTCAGGAAAATTTCATTTTTATTTCAGGCCACTATCTCTGTCCAGAAAGCCATCTCTTTCCACCTCTAACTGGGAAGTCTTAATAATGCTTTAAGATTTGGCTGAAATGTCACCTACTCTCTAACATCTTAAATATCAACATGTTTCAATGGCAAAGCAATTATTTTACTATCTCCATTCCTAAAAGACTGCACATGCATCTACCTCTATTATAACTGATCATATGTACTATTATTAGTTACCTATCAGTCTCCAGAAGCATGTTACTCGTGGTTCTTTCATAAACCTTTTACTATTAATACATATGGTACAATTTATGTATTTACATGTCTAAACAGCAGTTTTCTCCAAGTATGATTTTTGGACTATCTACATCAGCATGACATGGAATTGTTGATAAAATAAATGCAAATTCCTGGACCTTATCTCAGCCTTAATGAATCAGAATCTCTAAGAGTGACAATGAAAAATCCTCATTGCAACAGGTTTCCCAGGTGATTATGTTCATGCTCACATTCGAGAGCCTTTGAACTGGACTCTAAGCTTTCGGGCTTCTGGGAAGAAGGCTTATTTTATATCACCAGCACCAGGCCTCAAGTAGGTGCTCCTTCAAATGTTTTTTATAGTAAATTATTGATTTCAACTGATCACTCTAAGTTGATACTTAAAGGCATTTGGCTACTTACATATAAAGATTTGTCTTGGGCTTCGCTGGTGGCGCAGTGGTTGAGAATCTGCCTGCCAATGCAGGGGACATGGGTTCGAGCCCTGGTCTGGGAAGATCCCACATGCCGTGGAGCAACTAGGCCCGTGAGCCACAACTACTGAGCCTGCATGTCTGGAGCCTGTGCTCCACAACAAGAAAGGCTGCGACAGTGAGAGGCCTGCGCACAGCGATGAAGAGTGGCCCCCGCTTGCCACAACTAGAGAAAGCCCTCGCACAGAAACAAAGACCCAACACAGCAAAAATAAATTAATTAATTAATAAACTCCTACCCCCATCTTTAAAAAAAAAAAAAAAATTTGTCTTAGTAACAAATTCTCATACCATGCACGTGAACTTGTTTTTAATCAATATATAGTGACTTTAAGAAGTATCTTTGACTGCCTCAGAAGGAAGCAGCCAGAATATTTAAAGCTGCCCTAGACTTTGATGTGAGAATAGGTTTCTAATTATAGAGCCAAAAAACATTTATCATAAATGAATGGATTTTCCACTAAAAAAAATACCTTTTAAAATCTGACAGGTTCTCAACATAAATGCACATGGAAAGAATCTAAGCTAGCCAAGTAGTTTTAATCATAGGATTTAGGGCAAGAGAGACATATAAACCTTACATATTTGGACAAATCATATGTAATTAAATTTCTAGCTTGAAGATGGCCTTCAGACAAAGGCAAACAGTCCCCTTTGTCAAGTGTTTCTCCCAAACATCAGGGAACGTGCCTTATGTAACCATTTTCTCCCAGGGCCCGGCACAGTGCTGTCATACTCAACACGTGTATTGAATTGCCTTAATTCCTCAGTCATCTATTACAACTTCATATGAAATTCAGCACAAAGCAAACCTACTTCAGAAGGTATTTTAGGATAACAATAATGATCTAATAATACTATTGATTTTAATCATGCCAAAATTCTCTGCATACCCTCACTAGGAAAATACTGCAATGAGCATTCAATATGTCGAAAGAGTTATCCTATAGAAAATCTTGAAATTATTTTGGCTAGAAGATAGAGTTAATGAACTGAAATCAAGATTCCAGGGCCAACATATTAAGCATCAGGTTTAAAGCAGAGGTTTCTTAACCACAGCAGCAAGTAGCAACCTTATGGCTTTGTGTGATCATAATACGAATCAAGAAGAGGAGTATGCAAAATCTAGTATAGATATACTCTTTCCTGAAAGTGTAATGAAACCCAGCATGTATTTTATAAGAGTTGTTCAAAATATATGCCATATCCTGAGCTACATTTTAAAAATATTAATCTCTAATACATTGTTACAGAAAGGAGCTAAGACTGTAAAATTTATGTTTTTGAGAAGAATAAAGACTACTCTTGTTTTTTTGTTTCGGAATAAAAGTCCAGGACAGTTTAAATGAGTAAGTTTAAATTAAGTAACTGCAAAAACTAATTTTCAGGTGCCTAGTAAACTGCTAAGAGACAAACTAATAAATGAAGTGAGCCACCAATATGGCACTGCAGCCTTACAGCCAATCTTACCAGTCTTTTGCTGTGTTCTCCTTGATGATGCGTTCTGGGCTCTCTTCAGAACACCCAAGGCAACTGCATTATCAGCATAGGCACTTACGCTATGGTCTGGGATCCATTCTCTGTCTCCTAAAAATGGAAAAGTGGTAAAATTATATAAAGTTGACAAAGAGGAGACATCCATATTGTTGCTTTATTATATGTATTGCCTTACTGGATAATATTTAGCTAAATAAAAAACATTTATAACAGTGAGGTATATATTATGAAAGAAAATCTCATAATTATACAACAAAAGGAAAAATTCTAAATTGCAAAGATATTGCACACACACAAGTTTGAACAGAAACAAATATTTTTAAAAGTATACAGCAATATAACATAAAATATAATCATTTGTATGTGAAAAAATATATTTGAATACATAGGAAATTTAAGAATACAGGCGACACCAAGACATGGCTTTAAAAGAAAATTATGGATATGTCTCAGAAATCTCACAGATCCTAAGATTTTAAGATAGCATTTAAGAATTATCGTACAACACTTACCATTGATTGACTGATAGTCAATCAAGTGATTTGAAGAATTACTATTAATTTATTAAGGGCCACACTTCTAAAATACGAAAATAATCTCTCTCAGTCTCATTATAGCCATGTTTTCTGACAGTAGCCTTAAATATAAATATATGGCAACTCACACAGGGTTAATACTTCCAGCCAGAAAAGAAGAAAATGATTTATTTGTTGAACAGAATTGCCCAGTATTTCCTAAGATGTTGACAAACTGTTTTAAAAAAAGGTGTCAGAAAACTGTTAGCTTGGTCCACAGGCTGTCTGATTTTATGTCTGAATTTACCTGCAATTGTAATCCTAGTACTGGAGTAGTTGCATTCTAAGCTATGAGAAGGAAGTAAGTTGAGTCTTTCATTTTTATCAAAAACAAAGAATCTTTCAAGTCCTTGATATTGTTCAGTTATGGGCTTACTTCTGAGGGCTATTTCTTGTAATAACTAGGAAACAAAATATTCAACAAAGTTAAGTTTATTTTATCTCATCCACACAAACCAGCACGTTCATTCACTGAGCACCTACTATGTTCTTGGCATGGATTCTGCCCACATCAAGTTTAGGTTCTAGTTGTGGAGACATAAGTAATAACACAACATTTATATAGAGTAAATTTGGAAAAATGCATAAACCACAATTACAGTAATAATCTGAAAGTTGCCATCAAATCTAAGGAGGACAGAAGTTCATGAAAAAAAAAGTAAAGTTTTCCTATCTCTTTCCTTTCCTTCATTTTCTTCCCTCAGTGTCTTTTCACATAAATTACTCTGGAAAATAGAGTCTCTCTCATATGCTGTGCTTTTGTATTAGTAGTGTCTTTGTCTATACATAAAATAAATTCAGAGACGAAAGTAAAATACTGATGGAAACAAATCTGATCTGATCATGGTCACAGAGAAAATCCAAGTTAACAAAACATTCACCATGAATAAAATATACCAGTAGGAAACTGAGGCAAGGGTGAGCTAAGTAATTTGTGAAGTTCACACAGGTAGAAACTAGCAGACCTAGATTTTGAATATATAGATCTGGCTGATCTGAAGCCTAGGCTTACTCCACCACCCTATGAATTCATATTTTGTTATGCTTTCATCCTAGGGAAGAATATAAATATGGGATTTAAAAAGTACATGGGTCTAGTAGGAAACAGATTGGAGATGTACCAGTGAGAGCTCTGGATGGACTTAAAATACAATCAGAGTGGCTATCAGTATTTAACAGTTCCCTAATGTATCTAACTAATGCCCAGATGCCGTCTGTTTCAAGGTGGTAATCACACAAAGAAAATTACGATAACTCTACTCAAATGTATAAATGATATTACAAAACCAAGCTAATGACCAATAACGCACTTCCTTCAAAGACAAGTCCAAGTCCACCCTACTCATGACGCCTTCACTGGCTCTCCCAGACACTGATCAAAAATTCACAGGAATGGGCTTCCCTGGTGGCGAAGTGGCTGGGAGTCCGCCTGCCGATGCGGGGGACACGGGTTCGTGCCCCGGTCCAGGAAGATCCCACATGCCGCGGAGCGGCTGGGCCCGTGAGCCACGGCCGCTGAGCCTGCGCGTCCGGAGCCTATGCTCCGCAACGGGAGAGGCCACAACAGTGAGAGGCCCGCGTACCGCAAAAAAAAAGAAAAAAAAAAAATTCACAGGACCCCTTCAGCTCTAGTGGAGCTCATATTTGGATTAGACAATTGAAAATATGGAAGTTTCTTTTAAAGCCTAGGCT
Source organism: Monodon monoceros (assembly GCF_005190385.1). Taxonomy (NCBI): domain Eukaryota; kingdom Metazoa; phylum Chordata; class Mammalia; order Artiodactyla; family Monodontidae; genus Monodon; species Monodon monoceros. The sequence continues at coordinate 98,295,770 of NW_021703767.1, read as the reverse complement.
AACAGAGAACAATGAGAGTGAATTTGCTTGTTTGCCCAATGTCACCAAGTTAACTATTGGAGGTTTCAGATTCAAAACCAAGAGCCCCCGACTAGTCCATGTTCTTCCTGGCACATGCCCCTACCTCACTGCTGCTGCTTTACAACTTAGTACTCAATTCCACACCTTTATGAAGAACTCAATTTCTGGAAACTGAAGTGCAAAATGTACTGTCTTATACTCCATTTTGAAGTCAAGTAATACCACTGCTTAAAATTGCCCCTACTGTCCACTCCTGAATTTTCTACTGGAGCAGAACTGATTTCTAAATAGTTTCTGCTCAGGGAATGGTTTCTACTAGGGCAGGGGAAGAGTAAAAGCAGTTCATGTAGAGTCATTAGGGATGAAAAGAAAGTAGATTCTACCACTAAGTGTAAAGCACTGTGGTTCTATGATATAATCATTTGCCACTTATTTTTTTTACAATAGTAGTATAAGAGATCAAAATTAGTAGTTTTTTAACATTTCAATTTTAATGATGAAATACTTTAAATATATAGATATGTACAACACATAATATAACTTTCTCACACAATATCAGTAATTTAAAAGACTTGCTTCAAATATCTATACCAAAAATATATATATTAGACTTTATAAGTAGAATTTATTATATTATTGTATTGAAGTTGACATACACTATTACAATGTAAGTTTTTGACTATTATTTCATCTGAGTGTATCCATAAAAAGTTCCAATTATCTTAAATGTTTCCAAAAATGCTATCAGACTTATATTTACTCTATGTATCCTTTCATATTTAAATTTTAACATCACATTTTTGAGATGTATCCACATTAATAAAAGTAGCTATGTTTCATTCATTTTAATTGTTACATTGCTTTCCATTATGTGAATTACCACAGATTATGTATCTGTGAGTTTTGCCAAATGTCTTTTATTAGGTTACAAAAAATAATGTCCCCCCCAGGGCAGAGGTCAGGCAGGCTGACGCCCAGTATAAAAGAACTGGGTTCTATATGCTCAGAATTCCTCTCTTATAACACAGCACACAGCATGGGCAGGTGTCACCTAGCCCTCCATATGATGCCCTGTGGAAACTGGAAAACCAGAGTCCTTGTTTGTTCTGTTTGCAGAAATTCATTCTATGATTAATTGTTTTCTTCACTGGGGGAAAGGGAGAAGCTCAGCTGCCGTGGGCGCTGATTTGGGGAATCTGTTACTGGCTAAATTGTGGGAATGTCTTCCTAGAAGGGACTGGGGTTTACTTTTGCCAGATACATCACGGCATCAATAGACATAGATCAACATTAGTGTTAATTTATTGGCTTGCAGATTCCAAGTAAGAAATGTACATTCAAACTCTAAACCAAAGCTGGATTAAAGTCCAAGATTTCCATTTTTCAGATAAGGTATTTATTGACTTGGGCCAGATCCCCTGCAAAAATCAGTTTCCTTTCATCTTGTTGTACCTGTGAGTATGTCTCCTTGTGTATTCCTTCAGAGACTGAGCAGACTTTTAGGGATCTAAGGTTTTTGCAGAGGTCTCAATTCTAATTTCTCACTTTGAAAAGGAAAAAGACCTGTCACTAAGTGGGCATAGAAATCCAAACCCCTAAGCAGAAGTAGCAGCAACTCAATATTCATTCTTCAACTTTTTTGGTCCCTCCTTCAGTTTAGGCACCATGGAGATTCATTACAAATGACTGTAAAGTCTTGTTAAAGTGCTTGACTTCCTCAATTTCCAAATAATTTAACATTTGACTTGTCCAATTTCTAAATAACTTATTATTAATAATCATAATTACTTAAGATTTTTAGTACATAGAACAGAGATTCAAATATAGTTTTTAAATTTGGCAATAATGCAATAATGAACTGCTTTATCTTTTTTTCTCTAAGAAGAAACAAAAACTACACCCCTATTTCTTTATTAGCCATATTCCTGAAGAATTACCTTTTCAACCTTATATTTACATTAAGGCACAAAAACTGGTTTTATCTACAAAACTGCATTTTTTTTTCATTTTAACCAGTGACTATAGAGTAGAAAGCTAGAAAGGATTTATTACAGTAAATTATTCATAATAATGAATTTCATTTAGAAAACTAACAGCACTCTTACTATGGTGCATGAGGTGGGCCTTAAATTATTTGTCATAGAAAATCATTTGTTATAATGGCATTTACCATATTAGAATTTGTTCTGCAAGTCATTTATATTCTTTCCCATGTGAGTTACTCTTCAACTATAAGGTCACACATTTTAAATTCAATAGGAAGTAACATTTAAGAATATATTGTGTCAATATGAATTTTTTATGTTTATTATAAAATTTTTAATACAATAAACATAATTGATATTTACCAGTGGTGACTCTGTAGTTTTCGACTCTTCAGAGTTTGGCCTCTCATGCAGATTGCTAAATTCCAAGGATGCCTTGTCCTCTTGAGATAATTTCCCCTTAAAGGAGGCTTTTTCTAAATCTGTACTTGGCAAAGAATCCTTGCTCTCAAGTGATATGCAGGAATCGTCATACTTTTGACTACTTTCTATATCTATGCTGTCCTCTTTGAAATTTATCTCAAAAAAGCTGTTTTCCTCTATTTTTTCAGCAGCAGGAGAGTGAGCATCAGGATTCACAATGTCACCAAAATCTGCACTTGAAGTTCCTGCTGTTGAAAACACATATTTACAAAAGTTAAATAAATAAATATAAACAAATAAATTGATTAAACTGTTCACTAACCAAAAGTTCTGTGCTATAAACTTTTATCATTAAACACTATTTTTTTAACCAATGTTTCTTTACTGAGTTCTCAGTGTTAAAATACTTTTACATGGCTTATGTTCATAAATGATAATTATATATATATATATTCAAGCCTAAATTATTTAAAGTAATGGAGGGGGACAAGATATTGTTTTGTAATGCAATCTTGAAATTGATGCAAATTTTCATTTCAGCCTGTGGTTCAATTCCCACTTTACTACCCTCTCTCCCACTCAAGTTTTATATCAGCAATTTATGAGACATAATACAGAGGGAACCCTATTTCCCACATTTTACCTCTTTTGCTTAGCATGACTAGTAATGAGGAGAGGGCAAAGGGAAATCTGCCAGATGAAAGAACAGCAGCATTTAGGGGCACAGAAATGTTTAAGCTGGGACACCTGCCTCTGAAAAACTACAAAATGAGCAAAATTATATTAGTCACCCACCTCATTATGTCTGCTTTAAAAAATCACTTGGTTTAGATCACTGGTTTTCAACCTGGCTGCACAATGGAATCATCTGAAGGTACTCTTTAAAACCGTCAGCGTATGGGCCTGACCCCAAACCTATTAAATCAAACACTGACAGTGGGACTTAAGCACTGTTTTTTGTTTTTTTCCCCCTCCACCAAGTTCTCCAGGTGATTATAATGTGCAACCAGGATTATGAAACATTGTTCTAGATTTTCTTAAGAATAAAAATTCTTTAAAAAGCTTTGTACCATATTGCTTTCATTATCTCTCTCTCTCTCTCTCTCTCTCTCTCTCTCTTTCTCTCTCTCTCTCTCTCTCTCACACACACACACACACACACACACACACACATTTATCCAGACTGAATACAGCTTCATCTGATTATCCCGCATTCTCTTTCCAATATACATGTCTTATCTCTATAAACAGACAGTGAAAATAGTAGAGGCTATGACTAAAATAGTCTCCAGTGATACAAACTCTGCCTTACAGCCCAAAGGACTTACTTGTTGCAATCAAATGTTTATACAATTCAGCAATTACATACAGTACTTAGAACTTCCCCTTCCAATATCACCTCTTAAATTGCACAAGTACTGTGAGAAATGCAATAAGTTGTATGTCAGAGAAATATTTTATAGAAAAAGTTTATAAAAGCTATTCAATTTAATGAAACTTTCATGGTAATGCTGTACTTTCCTACTAAACTTGAAAAGAAATTATCTGAATCTAATATTGTTGCAGATAGAGCTGCCATTTCCTACGTATAAATGTCTACAACGAACCTCTACAATATTTTTGCAAGATTGTAAAATTCCATTATTAGGATTTATTGCTGCTAAAAAGGCGAGAACACAGCCTCTTAATAATGTTTAAAACGCAATACAGAAAGTACAGATATGATTTAATTTAGTTTCATTAGAAGCCCTTTTAAGTCATAAAAAATAGATGTCTTGGTTCAACATTCAAAAATCAATTATTCTAAACTGTCACATCAACAGGATAAAGAAGAAAAATCACAGGATCATATCAATAGATGCAGAAAAAGCATTCAACAAAATCCAACACTCATTCATGATAAAAACTCTCAGCATACTATAAATAAAGGGGAATTTCCTCAACTTAATAAAGATTACCTAAAAAAAAAAAACTACAGTTAATATCATAATCAATGATAAGAAACTAAAAGCTTTATCTCTAAGATCAGGAACGAGATAAAGATGTCCACTCTTACCACTTCTTTTCAACATTGTACTGGAAGCCCTAGCTAATTCAGTAAGACAAGAAAAGGAAGTAAAAGGTGTACAAGATTGGGAAGGAAGAAATAAATCTGATTTTGTTCACAGATTAGATGATTGTCTATGTATAGATCCGAAAGAGTTGACCAAAAACTTCTGGAATTACTAAGTGATTATTGAATGGTTGCAGGATATAAGGTCAACATACAAAAGTCAATTGCTTTCCTACACACCAACATGAACAAGTGGAATTTAAAATTAATAACACAATACCATTTACATTAGCACACAAAAAATTGAAATACTTAGGTATAAATCTTAAAAAAAAGTAAGATCTACATGAGGAAAACTAGAAACCTCTGATGAAAGAAATCAAAAAACTAAATAAGTGAAGGGCTAGTTCATATTCATGGATAAGAAGACTCAATTTGTCAAGATGTCAGTTCTTCCCAATTTCATCTAAAGATTCAATGCAATCCCTATCAAAATGCCAGCAAGTTACTTTGTATATATTGACAAAGTGATTTTAAAATTTATATGGAGAGGCAAAGACCCAGAATAGGCAACGCAATATTGAATGATTGACACTATCTAACTTTGAAAATTATCACACAGCTATAGTAATCAAGACAAAGTGGTATTAGCAAAAATATAAAAATAGATCAATGGAACAGAATGGAGAATCCATAAACAGATTCACTTAAATATAGGCAACTGATCCTTGACAAAAGAGTAAAAGCAATACAGTGGAGAAAAGATAGTCTTTTCAACAAATGGTGTTGGAACAAGTGGACATCCACACGTCCCCAAATAAATCTGGACACAGACCTTACACTCTTCACAAAAATTAACTCAAAATGAACGATAAGCCTAAATGTAAAATGCAAAACTATAAAACTCCTAGAAGATAGGAGAAAATCCAGACAATCTTGGTTATGGTAATGACATTTTAAAATACAACACAAAAGGCAGGATCCATGGAAGAAAAAATTGATAAGCTGGACTTCATTAAAATTAAAGACCTCTGTTCTGTGAAAGACACTGCTAAGAGAATGAGAAGACAAGCCAAATATTTGGAGAAAATATTTGCAAAACACATACATAAAATACTTATCCAAAATATACAAAAGAACTCTAAAATTTTCAACAGTAAGAAAACAGACAACCCAATTAAAAAATGGGCAAAAGGCCTTAACAGACACCTAATCAAAGAAGATACATATGGCAAATAAGCATATGAAAAGATACTCAACATCATACATCATTAGAGAATTTCAAATTAAAACGAGATACCACTATACAATTATTAGGATGGCAAAAATCCAAAACACTGACAATGCCAAATATTGGCAAGGGTTTGAAAAACAGGAAGACTCATTTGCTGTTGGTGGGAATGAAAAGTAGTAAAGTCAATTTGAAAGACAGTTTGGTGGTTTCTTACAAAATTAAACATACTCTTACCAACAATTGTGCTCCTTGGTATTTACCGAAATGAGTTAAAAATTTATGTCCAAACAAAAACTCAAACATGGATTTTTATAACAGCTTTATTCATAATTGCCAAAACTTGAAAGCAACCACGATGTTCTTTAATAAGTGAATGTATAAATAAATTGTGGTACATTCAGACAATGGAATATTATTCAGCACTAAAAAGAAGTGAGCTATCCAAGCCATGAAAACACATGGGGGCACTTTTAAATACATATTATTAAGTAAAAGAAGCCAATCTGAAAAGACTATTGTATGATTTCAGCTATATGACATTCTGGAAAAGGCATAACTGGAGACAGTAAAAAGATCGGTGATTGCCAAGGGTTAGCAGGGAAGTTTGTGTGAAAAGGCAGAGCACAGAGGATTTTTCGGGGACTGAACCTACTTTGTATTATTCTATAATGTTGGATACAAGTCATTATACATGTGTCCAAACCCAGAGAACGTACAACACCAAGAGTGAACCCTAATGTAAACTGTGGATTCTGGGTAAAAATGATGTGTCTATGTTCATTGATTTTAACAAAGTATTGTTAAGTAATTTGTACTACTCTGGTTTGGGATGCTGATAGTGGAAGAAGATATGAGTTTGTGGAGTCTGAGGGTATATGGGAACTCTGTACTTTATGCTCAATTTTCCTATGAACCTAAAACTGCTCTAAAAAATAAAGTCTATTCAAATAAATTAAGTATCTTTAAAGTAACACTAAATGGGCATTTGTATTCAGCATTTTCCCAAAGGCAATTGGAACTCCATGCTCCAGGTAGGTTAAAAATACCTTCTGGCTTAGACCTGGAGCCCTGTAAAGTCCTAAATTCCCATGTGGGTATAGTTCACTGTCATATGATTTAGAGGCCTCGTAGCTGAAAATGTTAAAACCAGCATGATGACTACAAATCACTGTTCTCTACCATCTGTTTCCCAATGAAAAGGTAATCATCAGTTTTACAACTAGTCACTTTAAATAGTGATCTCTGGCATCTCTGAAATTCTTCACATAAGATATATTTATTAGTTTTTCTGAAAATCCTAAGTAGATAAAAGCAGATTAGAAATAATCTAGTTCCCATATTTTAGTTTCGGAAAGTGAGCTCTAAGAAAGGAAGTGACATGTTCAAGGTCACACAGCAATTTAAGGCAGAAATGAAAACAAAACCTGACTCGCAGGCCAGGATACTTTGCTATGACTGTCTTTAAATGATGATCTCAGCATCTAGAAATTAAAACCAGACATTAGCACACAGTATTCTAATCTATAGATCCCAAGGGTACTACTAGTAATAACAATGTAGATATATAAACAGATGATTTGTTTTGGTTTTATCACTAATGTGAAACTTTACACAAACTTAAATATTTTAGGAAAAGATTTAGTGCAAGGGAGGGAGGACAAAAGTGTCAATCAGACTTTTGTCACTAAAAACCCATCTATGTAATCCTTTAAATGCTAGCTCAGTCCATAATAACTTTTAGAGTAGTCCTATACTGGCTGCGTTTTCCTCTGAATACAAATACCATTGTCCATTGACCAAAAAGAGTATTTGATAGAAAATTATGTATTTTCAACCAATTTTCTCCTGAGGACTAAATCTTCTGGGTTTAAAATGAACAGCAAAATAGGCAAAGCTTTTACATACTGCAATACCTATTGATTTTATTAAGTTACTAACATTCACCATTAATAATATTAAGTAACAACAAAAAAAGTTACCTTTTGAGTTATCTTTACAATAAGAAGTGTTGTTGCTCAGATGAAGATGTAAGAGGTGTGTTTTTCCCTTGGTGAAAATATGATGTTGATGGATGTCATTTTCATATAGAAAAGTATTCTGATAATCATGAAATGTGCAACTTTCATGTTTAGGGACAAGCAAAAGAATAGAGTTGAAAGAAATTATATATAAAAAAGTTAAAAGACCCAGCTTATTAAAATAAATACAGTAAAACCTTAAGGGAATAGGGTTATTCACATTAATTTAATATTTGCTTCAACGTACTGTGGACAATTCTGAACTACAAGTAACTAAACAGTATTATGAATTTAAAGGAAATAGGCAACTGGGACAAACCTGATTTAACTACAAATTTTTAATTGACAGTTTCTTGTTAAAAATATTCTGAAATAGGGGCTTCCCTGGTGGTGCAGTGGTTGAGAGTCTGCCTGCCGATGCAGGGGACACGGGTTCATGCCCCGGTCCGGGAGGATCCCACATGCCGCGAGTGGCTGGTCCGTGAGCCATGGCCGCTGAGCCTGCGCGTCCGGAGCCTGTGCTCCGCAACGGGAGAGGCCACAACTGTGAGAGGCCCGCATACCACAAAAAAAAAAATATTCTGAAATAAGTTTGGTTTCTCATGGTCTTTCTTCTAAAACTGGAGAGTTATCTTTCAATCTCATCAAGCTCATGAAATCAAGGTTTTATTGCTTAAATAAACTTTTTATTTGTTCATCATGAACTATATGAGTTCAAAAGTCTTACGTGGTGTAGGTTCAAAAGCCTTACATAGCCTTATGTAAGCTCTACATAGTACCATCATAAAAACTCATGGATTATGCTTAACCAAAAAGGTCCTCTTGTGTCACTTATGATGCTTTATGACTCTTAGAAAAGACGCTCTATGGGCACCTCCAAACCCAAGATGCAAAACTATTGCCAAACTGTAATCAGTAACTTTCTCTGCCTTGTCTAACATGGAGGTCAAAGACTTGTGATAAGATATATAAAAGAATCAACTTTGAGAGTAGAAATCCATTTCCTTAGGGATATAGTAGTGCATATAAACCTCTTATATACTGACCAGAAGGTTGTCTCCTGCCAAAAGCACATTTGCTGCTAAATATCTGGGTCTATGTGTCCAAACGTGGGGCTTTTCGGGTCTGAGGTCATCACTTAGGCCCACTGCTGCTCCAAAATGCTGACAGGGGCCTAAGGTGATCTGAACATATAAACAAAGAATCGGTGTAGGGGCTACTTAATAGGAACTTCATTCTGCTGTTTACCCAACTTAATGCTTTGTAGTCAAAACATGTGAAATCCTAGCTAAAGTTTCAACAGCAAAGAGGACTTAGAATAATTTTTAGCATTACTAACAGACACAGCTAGATATTATTTTTCATTTGGAAATGACAAAATTCTAAAAAAAATTTACAAGCTGAATCATTATGATTCATTATTTAATTTATCACACAGTAAAATCTACCTAGGAAGTAATCTATAGTTTGGGGGATTTTCTTGTCTCTCAACTTATTAACATACCTGTTTTTATTTAGGGTTCATAACAAACTGAAGAAAAATCCAAAGAGTATCTTTGGAGAAAGTAAGGAAGTTCATATGAAATATATGACCTGGGAGGCCATTTTAAATAATAACAATTCCTAAATACAGAAGCATCTATTAAATAATCCAGATATTAGGTAAAAGTATAAACATATCATTATAGATAATTTTCTAATTACTGAATGCTGATAAATATTAGCAATATTGTACCCAAATTTAAACATGGCTTAAATAAAATATATTCTAACATTAAAGTCACATTTTTTTAATGTTGTGAATTTTAATGTTGTGAATTTCTCAAGAGATAGTTAATGTTTTACGAGTTTTTAATAAGTATCAAAAGTGAATTAGAAAGATCTTACCTTTGTTGACTGTCTGCATCTGCTAACTCAACTTTATAAGGCACGACATTTCCCGGTTCTTCAAATTCTGCTTCATCAGTCTTATTAAACGCATGTTGTATAATATTAGTATGTTCAACAAATTTATAATACATTAACCAGCTAATTTGTGCATAATACTTAGAGAATTTTTTTTCTCACAAAGAAATGTCATGAGCTCTCTGACTATATGCCATAGAGCATTAGTTCTAGGAGAACTAAACAAATTCAACAGATATTTGCTCAGGGCTTTTGCTGTGTCAGTACATTTATCACTACTATCACACCCAGAACCAAATATAACAACTTAGGTTTTATTTTGTAACTACTAAGTGCCAAAGGTTTTATTTTGTAACTACTAAGTGCCAAGTAGATCAGTGATTAAGATGTTTTTCATTCTCTGGCCAGCATGTCATACCATATGCATCAACAATTTAATGAAGAGCACACACAAATACACATGCATGTATGTATTTATTTGTTCAGAATCTTCTATTTATCCAGAGCAGAAATAAAAATGTTGCCAGGCATACACACACACACACACACACACACACAGCAGAAGCTATTAACCTCAAGACAAAAGTAGTACTTAAAAAGGTACTTCCTCATTGTAGTCCTTCTCTGTGACAACCATAGTAAGAGCAACATTGAGGACAGTGGGTATACTCAGCTACTAGAGGACTAGAAAGTCAGAAATGCACTGAGTTTATCACAACTTAACCCTTCAGCCTGGAGCTCTAGCTCTGACTGGCTCTAGCTCCAGCTTATTCTACCTGGTGTCTTCTAGAGGTTTGTATTCAATTTATTATTATACTAAATCCCTTAAATCTTAACACTATTTTTCCTTTAAATAGAAAATATTAAATGACATTCAACAAACTAAATTTATACAAATTTTATTAAATATCATATAATGAGAATAGTCTTTGTTAAAAAGCCTGATAACACAGAGAACTAAATAAAACAAACACTAAACTACATTTCTACAAGTTAAAAGAGTGAAACGTCTTCTCATCTCCCGTACTATGACACAATACCAATTTAGCTCACAAATTTACTGTCTACATTAAAATAATAGTCTGTTGTATTCCTGTCAGCATATTTAAATTCAAATACTTGTAAATTTATAATACTTGTTATATACTTGTAAATTTATTTCAACAAGAAATCTTGTTGAAAATAACATGTAGTTGTAACTGTATGTTATGAATTTCCTGTTTGTTAAGTAATATGAGTGGTCATTGTGAACTTACATCATCCAGTTCGACTATTTTTAGAGATGGTTCAGGTCTCTCTATGTTTAATTCTTCTACTGGCAGAAAAAGAGCTGGGGGTTGTATTTTGATATCTTCAACTAGAAAATAAGATTAAAAATAATATCATCAAAGCATATACCTTACCTGATAATTCATCTTCAAATAACATAGGCAACAATAGAAGAAGAATGTTCTCCTGTGCATCCACACAAAGGAATAAATACTGTCAATTTTCCCAGTTCAAGTAAAATACACATTTACTTAACATTCGATTTTTAAATGAAACTATTTAAACTAAGGCAAAGTAAATCTAGAGAATGGCAAGGAGAGTGTGCATGATTTCGATCTGGAGATAAAGTGTACACAGCGCAGTTGAGAATGATACAGTAAAGAAAACGAAAGGCAGGTGCTGACTAATGCTCAGTGTATATAATTTGAAATAGTAAATTTGAAAATATCTAATTAAGGCTGAACTAACCATCGCTATCTTCATCATTTTCATTCTGAGAACACTGTGCCTCACTACCAGTTTTACACTGAGGTACAAAGGTGTCCACTAGCATGTTTTGAAGTTGCTCCTGTGGCGTTCTACAAAACAAGAAAGAAGCAATTAAGAGCCTAAAGTACATTATCTGAAATTTCTCCAGACAAGATATTGATTTATTTCACAAACAAGTGAGTCTACAAAATTAATAATGAAAACCATAGCCATACCTCTAATTCACAGAAGAAAAGTACAACTGTATAACATAATCTTAATCCACTAATTTTGTAAATCAAGTTACAAAATTTTTTTTACAAATTACAAAATTTTTTTTTACAAATTACAAAATTTTTTTTACAAATTACAAAATTTTTTTTACAAATTACAAAATTTTTAAAATTTCATATCTTATTGTTTTTCCTTTAGGATGAAAATCAAAGTTATGATAGAATTCGGTATTTTTGCAAAAAAACACATGGAATCCATGAAACATATCACACTGTTTAAAAAGCTAATTTACAAATGTGTGTTGTATCTCACAGACTTGGCATTATGTTGATAAGTTCTAAGAGAACTGAAGACATTTTTCTGAACTTCCACCAAGCCAGTCGCATAATAAAATAGGCTTCCACGATAAGAATGTGAGGTGTTCCGGCTGTAGCATCTATTATCTAATTAACAATGAGGTCTGGTGTGGCCTGTCTCACATACAAGGCAATGAAGCACAGGAATTCTTAGAGGCCTTGTGCATTTGGTTCCAAAGGATAGTCCCAAACAATGAGGAAGGGAGTCACTTTTTAACTGCCCTTAAACCGCACAGCTCTTCTAGATTATGCATGCTCATTGAGTCCCCATATAAAAGTCAGGGCCTTCTTAATAATATTAGCTGGTGACAATAATACAAAAAATGTACCAGGCTATGTTCTAAACAATTTGGGGTACTGAATCTTAACAGGAATATTAAATAGGTGCTAATATTATCTAAGTTTGATGAGAAAATTAAAGCACAAAGAAATAAACCAACTTGTTCAGTCATTCAGGTAGTAAATGCAGCAAAAACAATTTGAACTCAAGCAGTCTGCCTCCCTAAGCCCATGTTCTTAATCATTACTCTATATTGCCTCTCTCACAATTTGCAAAGGTACTAAAAATTTAATGATCTCCTGGCAAACTGTGACTATGTGCATTTCCCCAGTATATGTAATGTATATATCAGAACACTCCAAAATATTTATATATTATCCAGCTTTGAAGAGCATGTCATCTTACATCCAAAATTTAATTAAATGATGGAAAATATTAAAGAGTAAAGTTCAAAGACAAACTGGCATCTGGTCACCAGCCTCTTTCCAGTTTGACATAGATATACTGTACTAAAAATTCAATCACTGATACACATAAATGTACTAATATCCAGATACTCCTCCATGAAGTGAAAACTTACCTAATTTTGGAGGAAAGCCCTGAACCAAAGACTTAGAGAGTCTAGTTAATAGAGCACTGGAGCTGAAGGGGTCCCTTAGATTATTTATTCCAAACTCAATGTTTTTCAGGTGATAAAATTTGGACCAAGAGAATTAAAGTGATTTGCCCATGAACAAACAACTAGTTAGTCAATAAATTAACTCTACATTCTGGATTGGGGCCCTAACACAATTGCTTTGTCAAAAGATCATGCCACATAAATAAAAGATGACATATGCTTTAGAATAGGATTACTTCACCAGATTTTCCTTTTTTAAAATTTAAACAAATATGTATTGAGCATTGACCAATTCATTTGGGGAAACCAAATTGACCAAATCATTCTTGTGATGAATGGTTCTAACACTGTGAATCAGTGTTAGGCTGTTTGCATCAGAATCACCAGAGAAGATCTTTTTGAATGCAGAGTCTCATACCCATCCTTAAAAACACTGATTTTTAGGTCTGTCTGGGGCCGGGAGGAGAAATCAGCATTCTAAAAACCTCCCCCCATGCTTCTGATGATCAGCTAGAACTGAGATGTACATATAATAAAAAGAGTAGGGGAACTGGAGTAGAAATACCAGCTAATTTTTAATATCCACCCTTAAAATACTCTAAATCCAAATTGTATGATCTCTTTCATGAAACCTTCCTAGCATTTAAAAGATCCACTAGAAACAAAAAAGAAAATAAACCAGTGGGACTACATCAAACTAAAAAGCGTCTGCACAGCAAAGGGGACCATCAACAAAATGAAAAGACAGCCTACCAAATGAGAAGATATTTGCAAATCATATATTTAATAAGGAACTAATATCTAAGTAATATCTAAGATATATAAATCAACAACAAAAAAACCAAAGAACCCAATTAAAAATCGGCAGAGGATCTGAATAGACATTTTTCCAAAGAAGACATACAGATGGCCAACAGGCACATGAAAAGATGCTCAACATCACTAATCATCAGGGAAATGCAAATGAAAACCACAATGAGATACCACCTCACACCTGCTAGAATGGCCATCATCACAAAGGAATAGCAAATGTTGGAGAAGATACGGAGAAAAGGGAACTTTATACACTGTTGGTGGGAATGTAATTTGGTGTAGCCGCTATGGAAAACAGTATGGAGATTCCTCAAAAAATTAAGAATAGAACTACCATATGATCTAGCTTTTCCATTTCTAGGTATTTATCTGAAGAAAATGAAAATAATAATTTGAAAAGATATATGTACCCCTTTGCAGCTTTATTTACAGTAGCCAGGATATGGAAACAATCTAAGTGCCCAGCAACAGATGAATGGATAAAAACGTGGTTATACACACACACACACACACACACACACACACACACACTCACACACAAACACACACACACACTATGGAATACTACTTAGCTATGAGCAAACATAAAATCTTGACATTTGTGACAACATAGATAGACCTTGATAGTATAAGTGAAAAATGTCAGAGAAAGACAAATGATTTCACTCATAAGTGAAATATTAAAAAATCAAAAATAAACAAACAAAACAAAACAAAAACAAACACATTAATACAGAGAACAGATTAGTGGTTACCAGAGGGGAAGGGGAGTAGAAGAGGGCAAAATGAGTAAAGGTGGTCAACTGCACAGTAACGAATGGAAACTAAACTTTTGGTCGTGAGCAGGTTGCAGTGTATACGTGAGCAGGTTGCAGTATGAAATATAATCTGCACACATGAAACATATATATAATGTTATAAACCAATGTTATCTCAACTACAACAGAAAGAACCACTGGAGATATTAAGATTGCTATTAAGGTGTATCAGCACTTACGTACTGGCAGGTAATATACAAAAATCGTTACTATCCAAATCAGAAAAGTGATATAAAAACAAAATGCAATAGAACATATATTTATAAGCCTGTTAAGCCTTTTATAAAATATGAAAATTATAGGCAGAAATGAAGTCAGTCATTTAACAAAAGTGTTCTTCTTTTACTGTATAGGAAACTCAGTGTGAAGGGCCTTGAAAGGCAGCCACTAAAAAAGATAAGTGACCTTGGGATTACTTTTATGTACTAATTCCTAAGCTAGAAAGAGGCAATTGACAGATATACACTACTAAGTTTCACACCTGAAAGACTGTTATGGACATAATACTTTAAAAGAGATACAGACAACTTGGACAATAGTTACATAGGAATAACCAGAATAGTCTATGTACGAACTTAAAACCCTGCCACGTAAACCACAATGGGATATAACTACACACCTGTTAAAACAACCATCAAAAGAAAAAATAACCTGAGAATACCAGGCACTGGCAAGGATGTGGAGCAACTGGAACTCTCACACATTACAGAAAAAAATGCAAAACTATTCAGTCACTTCGGAAACAGTTTGGCAGTTTCTCATCAAGATAAACCTACATTTAGCATATAACTCAGCCATCCTGGTCCACGTATTTACCCAGGGAATTAAAAACTTATATTCAAATAAAAACCTATATGCAACTGTTTATAATAGATTTAGTCATAATTGCCCCAAACTAGAAACCAGCAGGATGTTATTTAACAGATGAATGGATAAAATATATACCATGATTATGAAATACTACTCTACCATAAAAAGGAACAGACTTTGATTCACTCAAGAACATGGTTGAATCTTAAATGCATTTTGCTAAATGAAGGATGCAAAAAGTTACATATTTTATGATTTAATTTACATGACATTCAGAAAAAGGCAAATGTATAAGGATGGAAACAGACCAATAGTTGTCATGGGTTGAGGAAGAAGGGTTGACTAAAGAAAGAGGAAGCATGAGGGATTATGGGGTGATGGACCTGTATTCTTCAGTACTGTGGTGAACACATGGCTCTAGGCATTGGCAAAAGCCCACAGAACTGTACACAAGTTTATTCAAATTTTAAAAAGTACTCAGGATATGGGCATACCCCAAAGAATGGTAGAACCACTCTAAAGGAGATGGGAAAGTAATGAGTGCCATGGCCTAAGCAACTTTGGAAAACAAGATTTTGACTGGATACTGTAGAAAGCACTATACACAGTGTACTCTAATTGGTAAATTTGTTTCTCACAGTGAAATTAGAGATTCTGAAACTACTTTACACATATATTAAGGGTGATAGATTAATAAATATATTATAGATACTGAGAGCCAGGATTCTCACTGCAGGTGAAAGAAACCACAAATAAGCAAAGGGAGAATGTAAATGAACCAGTTGATGTTGGCTTGGATGTATGAATATGAACTCATGTTTACTTTAATAGATATCCAGGTAGACAGGTACAGAAGTAAATTTAGTTGTGTGTGTATCCTGGGTTAGTATATATACATGTATCTCCTAGATGTTCTCTGAGAAAACCTAGGATCTGTGACTCCTGAGTAGCAAGGTGCACACCTAAGTTGAGATCTTGGTTTCTGAATAACAGTTTCCAGTAAAAGGAATCAGGTTTCCTTGGAAAAATGATTCCCGGGTTAGGACAGGAAAATGCATCTCAGGTGCTAGAAAAATAAAGAGATGTTCAACGCAAACCAACCAACAAACAAAAAATGGCAAGAATATATTGAAAGGAGTGAGAAGTCAACCTGAAGGAGTTCTCAATGATCAAAGCAGGAACTTGAGTCAAAAAATAAATGAAAATCGTATTGGCTATTAATCCAAAATAAAATAAATATCCATGAGTCCACATAAATAAACAATTGAATAAATAAACCAAAGTGGGAAAAGAGATATTCTTCCTTGAAGAATTCCAATTAATAAATGTAGAAGGAATAGAGGAAATAGAAAATCCCCACTAGAGCAGCAGAGTAATAACTGCTACAGGCAAAATCCACTGACAAATGCTAAAATTAGTAGATGAAAGTTTAAAGAAAAACAGAATTTTGCATCATCTCAAAGTATCTCCCCTAAAATATTTATTACTGTGATGTGATTAAGTCCCCCCCCACCCAATTCATATGTTGAAATTCTACCACTCAGTGTGATGGCATTAAGAGATGAGGCCTTTGGGAGGTGATTAAGTCATGAAGGCAGAGTCCCCACATGGGATTAGCACCTTTATAGAAGAGGCTCATGAGAGCCCTGCGAAGACACCATGAAAAGATTTCTCCTATGAACCAGGAAGCAGGCCATCACCAGACTCTGAATCTGCTGGTATCTTGATCTGGGACTTCCTAACTGCAGGAACACTAAGAAATAAATGTTTGTTTTTTATAAGCCACCCAGTCTATGGTATTCTGTTATAACATCCCAAATGGACAAAGACAGAAATGGGTACCAGAAGTGGGGTGCTGCTATAAAATTCCTTAAAATGTGAAAGCAGCTTTGGAGCTGGCTAATTACTAAAGGCTGGAAGAGGTCTGAAGTTCATGCTAGGAAAAGGCTACATTGCTGTTAATAGACCTTTAAAGACAATACTGGTAAGGGCTCAAAAAAAAGAGAGAGCTGTAGAAAAAGCATCAATAGTCTTAAAGAATACCGAAGTAATCCTGAATAGAACGTCAGTAGTAATATGGATGGTAAATGCCATTTTGACGAGGTATCAGATGGAAGTAAGGAACAATTTATCATACAATGGAGGAAAGGCAATCCTTGCTAATAAAGTGGCAAAGAGCTTAGCTGAATTGCATTCATGTCCTAGTGTTTTATGGAAGGTAGAACTTGTGAGTAATGAAATTAGACATATGGCCGAGGCAATTTCTAAGCAAAGTGTTGAAGGAGAGGCCTGGTTTCTCATGACTGCTCATAACAAAATGCAAGGAAGAGAGAAATGAATTAAAGACAGAATTAATCAAAAGAGAAGCAAAACTTAAAGATTTGGAACATTCTCAGCCTACTTATATTTATATTGAAAAGTATGACACAACCTATACAGGAGAGAATAGGAAGTATATGCCCAAAGGATCATCTCACAGGGAGATCAGTCAGCCATCTAAACAGAAGATATGACCTATTATCCAAGACAATGGAAGAATGATCCCAAAGGCAATTCAGAAATCATCAGGGCTATCTCTCCCATCACAGAGAGCCCCGTTAGAGCAACAGCCCAGTAAATCCCTGGGGGCAAGGCTGCTCTTGTGACCCCAGACTAGACCAGCCACACAATTCAAACCCAGGGGAGTCACAGGCATGTCACCGAGCTCAGAGCCATCTTAGGAATGGGGCCACTCAAAGCCACAGGGCAGAGCCAACCAGAGCCTTGGGGGCCCAGCCCCTGCCAGGCAAAGCTCGGGGCAGAACTGCTGCCTCAGTGTGTCCAGAAGTGGGGCTTCTATCCCAGTGGGCCTGGACAGCAGAGGATACTCTCAAGATTTAAGGTCTAATAGCATTTGTCCCGTTAGGTTTCAGACTTGCTCAGGACCTGTTACTTCTTTTTTATTTCCAATTTTTCCCTTTTAGAATGGGAATATCTATCCTATGCCTGTCCCACTTTTGTATTTTGGAAGCACAGAACGTGTTTGATTTCATACGTTCACAGAGAGCAATTTGTCTCAGAATGAATCAGACATTGAATCTCACCCATATCTGATTTAGATGATACTTAGATAAGACTTTAGAATTAAGACTTCAGAATTTTGAGTTGATGATAGAAAGAGTTAAGACTTTTGGAGCTATTGGGATAGAATGAACATATTTTGCATGCGAGCAGGACATAAACTGGTGGAGGGCAAGGAGCAGAAAGCTCTCTTCTGAATGTTTGTGTCCCCACAAAATTCGTATGTTGAACTTCTAACCTCCAAGGTGATGGTATTAGGTGGTGAGCCTTTGGGAGGTGATTAGGTCAAGAGGGTAGCACCCCCATGAATGGGATTAGTCTCTCCCCAAGAGAGACCTCTCACCCCTTCTGCCCTGTGAGGACACAGTGAGAAGACAGCCCTCTATGAACCACGAAGCTGGGTCTCTCCAGTCACCAAGTCTGCTGGCACCTTGTTCTTGAACTTCCCACCCTTAAGAACTGTGAAAAATAAATGTGTGTTGTTTATAAGCCACCCAGTCTATGGTATTCTGACAGCTTGAACAGACCACAATGTTAATTATGAAAGGAAAAGAGTGGTTTTGCAGCAGGGAACCTTGGTGAGTACCACATTAACCATGTGTTCAAGGTTAACATCCAGGTGACGAGATATACTGATAGTATGATCGGGTGATATCATGCACTGAGAAGGGTGCATCCTCTCTGTGGCATTCTTCCTCAAAATGCACAACCTCAATCTAATTATGAAAAAACACCAGATAGACCCACACTGAGTATATTCTATGAAATACCCAGCAAGTACTCATGTCCAGGTCATGAAGACAAGGGAAGACTGAGGAATTGCAATGGATAAGGAGATAGGACAAAACTGCAATGTGAGATCCTGAATTGAATCCTGAAACAGAATAAGGACGTTAGTGACAAAAACTGGTGAAATCCAAATAAAGTGTGTAGTGTAGTGATTTATATTGTACTAATGTTAATTTCTTGGTGTTGATACATGCACTATGATTATATAAGATGTTACCATTAGAAAAGCTGAATGAATGGCAAGTGGAAATTCTTCATGTTGTTTTGCAACTCTTGATTGCATGTCCTATTTCAAAATTAAAAAAAAAAATTAAAAGAAAAGAAATCTGCCCATGAAAAACAGCTGAAAGGGTGTGGGGGCAGATGGTAACCTGTCAAACAGAAGCTTCAAGGAAGTCATGAGGGCTGATTTTTAAAAATATGAAGGGATACCATGAAGAGGAGAGATTCAATTGGCTCAGTATTGGTTTAATTGGTAGAATTAGGACCAAGTTAGCAACTAGTCAGAAAAAATTGCAGCTCACTAGGAGATATCATAGGAGACAGAATGTTCCAAGGATGGAGTGGGTCATCTCGGGAGATGGTTTTGTATGACTGGAAGTGAATGAAGCAAGGGCTCGAAAACCACTCCTCGGGTACATTCTAGACAGGTTTTCTAACACCCTGCTCCTCAAAATGTGGTTCAGAGACTAGCATTACCCACGGCAGTATCACATGGGAGCTATCAGAAATTCAGAAATGCAAAATCTCAGGCTCCACCCATACCTACTGAAGAAGAATCTGTACTTTGCCATGGTCTCTAGCTGATTCATAGGCACAATGAAGTGTGAGTAGCACTGCTATAGGGGAAACTGAGACCATGGCCTTTAAAGGTACCTCCCAATGTGGTTCTTATATCATGGTAAAAGTATGCATGACTCCAACATGTACTCAGTCATCAATTTGGTTTGATATTTAACTTTTAAACCACTTATGAAATGCTACACCTAATGATATAGCCTTTGAATAAAATATATTTGAATACTATTAATAAAACTATAAAATCAAAGGTCTGCTTAACTTAAAAGTAACTTTAAAAGTAACTTAAAAGTTTCTGAAGAGTACAGCTCAAAAATTACCTCTTCAAAGTAAGTTTTCATTTATCACATTATTTTTGCTATTATTTTTAAATTCTATACCATATTTGTGCCTTGTTTCCCACATACACATTTCCACTTCTCAAGGCAAACCCTAAATCAATCACACATTACATACATAAATAGAATTAAAATTCTTATCAGAACGGTAGAAGCTTCACAGGGATTTAATATTGCTTTAAAATTATTTATGCAAATGTGAAGTGCATAAATAACATTGCTACAAAAAAGCATGTCACACACGGATCGTAAATAGCTTTTACATTTCTTACTAATAATGCAAAAAATCAGAAAATACCTTCTGTGTTTTTTAAGCCATAATTTTTCCATGTAGGATAGACTGTCTTCTTTAAATTCAATCATAAGTGGTTCTGTCCAAATTCTCAGATTAGTTTGTACTTCACATTCTTCCAATGACTCTATAAAAATAAACATAATATGCATAATTAAGGTAACCTAGTCTACAAATTACCACATCTTCTCTCAAGATATAGAACTCACCATTTTTGAGGCAAATGTGCTTTGATATTTGTCTGTATAATCAATAGTTCTAGGCTTAAATGATGCAAAAGTGTTAAATATTGGTGACTTATTATATTACTGTATAGATAGTTTTCTTCAATAATTTCTTGAAATGAAAAAAATCTTATGATTCACAAGGTTTTTTAAAGCAACTAATTATTTTACACGATAAAGATAAATACAAATGGATTCATTATATATTCTATAAATGCACACACACATAAAGGTACGTGTTAGAGCCACTGACAATAATATTTACACATTATGGGAAACAGAAAATAAATAACTCAAAATGGCACCTGGAGGAGACAATTGTCCTCATGAATTTATATCTACATGGCAACTTACTTCCAGATGCTTAAGATGTTTCTGAAGTACTACTACATTAAAACCACCATTCAAAGATATTTAAAACTGATGGAGATTTCTGGGAAAGAAAGCAGCATAAATACAGAGTTACTAGTCTCTCCACCCTCCTAGATATTAGCCCTCTTTCCATAATGACCACAACAGGAGGAAAAATGTGGGAGAAGATAGAGAAGTAGTAAAGAGGGAAACAATTAGTTTTTTATAGACTGAAACTAGAGAATAACCCCAAGCTCATACTGCAGCCTTTAATAAATAGCTTTTAGAAACAGCCAAATGCCAGCAATAGAAATAAACCAAAAGAATGTAAGTCATCCACTCCTATTCCTCCCAAAGTGTAGAGCAGTGCTGAAGAAAGCAACTGGAGGATGTTCTGGGAACCACCATCAGAATGCATGAACTGAAAGAGTAGGAGTCAAGGACAAGAGCAAGTCATAGAAAAAAGGAGAGCCCTCCACCGTGAGTCCTCCTTTTCATAAGAAAACAAAATATTTCCCGGCAGGGAAGCTGAAAGAGAAAAAAAATGAGGACTCACTTTTTTTTCTGTCCAGGTCATGGAGAAGAGTCTCTTGGCTTGAGAGATAACCCCCAAGTCTAGAAGGGTGATGAGGAGGAAGGAGATGAAGCAGCTGACCTGGGACTCACTCTTCTCCCATCACCAATGGCACATTCTCAGGAAATAAATATGGCAGGTAGCCTGGGTTAACTTGCTTGTGAATATGCTAATAACTAGACTTTCTGGCAAACAGATTAATATTTTCTAGAAAGAGAGACTTTAGCTACGTAATGCATTCAGCAGGATAAGCTTTGTTTCAAATTGCTTACATAAAGCAAATCTAGAACACATGGATTCATGAGTCATGTCTCCCTGAACAATGCCACACAAGCTATGGAACTGAGGTTCTGGTTTGCTCCCTTGTTTAATGGTTCTCTAGCTACCTTTTGTGTGAAGTTGTGTAAGACGTCCCATTGTTCATATTGAAGGGATGATGGGTGTTTTCCTTAATAGACAATGCTTTTAAAAGTCTTAAGGTAAATTTGCCCAAGGTATTTAAGGAACAGCCAGGAGGCCAGTGTGGCTGAAACAGAACAAGCCAGGGAGAGAGTAATAGGAAGTGAGATCACAGAGATAGGGACTTCAGATTACATTGAACCTTCTAGGCCATTGTAAGTATTTGCCTTTCACACTGAAGGAAATGAAATTACAGTTCACTAAAACGTAATCAAGTTAGAAATCAATAACAGAAATCACTAGAACACTTGAAAATTCAAAGCTAATGGCCAAGAAACACAGGAAAACATACTCAATGTCATTTGTAATGAGGTACACAAATGAAATATACAATTTCATCTCTATCAGACCAGCAAAAATTTTTAAAAACTGACAAAGTGTTGGTGATAATGGGAAGCAGCCAAACCATTTATATACTGCAGAGAGGAGTATAAACTAACACAAATACTCTGGTAAAAAAATTCAGGTTAACCTAGTATAGTGAAAGACACAGACACCCTATGACCCAGCTATTCTGCTCCCAGGAAGAGACACCTAGAAATGTGTACACATGTGTATTAGGAGACCTGTGCAAGAATATTCAAAACAGCAGTGTTTGCTGGGTAGGGTTAAGGGAATAAGTGATGTTGAAGCACTCAGAAACTAAAAATAATGGAAAGCTGTTACCAACCCTAGGCTTGAGAGGACAAAGTAGGAGAAATTTGTAAGAAGTCATTGAAAGCAAGGGCTGTGGATGAAAGGTCATCTAAGTGCTGCTCTGTAACATAAGTAGAAAATGCAATCACTGCAAAATCTCAGCATATCAAGGAGAGGAAAAGTAAGTACTTCTACCTCTTTCTTACCCCAAATGGGAATCAACCTAAACAAACATCAATATTTAAACAGGTAAACGTGGTGTAGTCATATAAAGAAGACTTTTAAGCATAAGACTCTTAAGCAGGGAAAATGAATGAAATACAACTATGCACATCTTTATGGGTAAATCTCAGTAAATTATGTTGAATAAGTTAAACAGGTTGAAAAAGAGTACATATACTAGTTTTCCATTTACACAATGTTTAAATACATGCAAATTTAACAATATATTGTTTAGAGATACACACATGCAGTAAACTGCAAGGAAATCAAGGGAATGAAAAAATACAAATCCAGGCTAGTGATAATCACTTAGAGGGGAGGGAAGAGGAAGAGAACAGGTTCTTATTGTTTTGTTTTTCTCCATAAGGTATATAAATTTTATAAATGTTCTTTTCATCTGCTTAATATCTTAGGGAAAGGAAAATATTTACAGACACATACATATAATATACACGCACATAAACAATCACATTTATAATACTCTGAGGCAAAATAAAATCACATATTATATCAACTGAAGTCCTCATCTTAATGATTTCTCCATGGCAACCACACTGTTGACCTCATTTCTTTACTTAAAAACACTGTCCTCCATGGGTTTTTATGATAATACACTTTACCAACTTTCCTCCTATATCTATGCCACACTTTGTCTTGTTTGTAGCCTTGTCTTTCCAAGCCACTAAATGTAATTCCTCTCTAGCTTGTTGTGCTACAACCTTGCTCTCTGAGGTCCAGCCATGCACATCTACCTTCAGTTCCATTAACACGATATGCTCTCTTCATCATGGAGCCTTTGTACATTCTAATTTGTCTCCACTCTCCAACTCATTTTCTAGACTTCAACTTGAATCTTGGCTTCTTAGAAATCCCTTTTTAATTATCAGTCAGGGTTCTGACAGGAAAGAAAAAACTCAAAGGGGTAATCTGAAGAAGATCAAATGAAGGGACTAACTTATAATCATGTTAAGGTTAAGGGAACAAGTGATGTTGAAGCACTCAGAGACTAAAAATAGTGGAGAGCTGTTACCAACCCTAGGCTTGAGAGGACAAAGTAAGGCAAGTGTTGTAAGTAGTCATGGAAGGCAATGGCTGTGGATGAAAGGTCATCTGAGTGGAGCTAATGATATATGCAGACAAAGCAGTAACTGCAAAATCTCAGCACATAAAGGAGAGGGAGAGTGAATACCTCTACCTCTTTCTTCTCACCCTTCAATGTTCTGCTAGTGTCTCCAACTGGTCAAACCCAACCAGAAGCCAGAGAACAAGGGAGTTCACGTGATGCAGCCTCTAAAGATCACCCTCTAGGGGCACAGAGTAGGGCAGAAATGGGAAAGAACGGATCTGGAGAGACAGAGTCTACTTAGTTTGCATCTAAGCATCCATTTGTCTGTCTGTCTCTTCCTCTGAAAACGAAACAAAACAAAACTAAACTAACTCATGTCTGAAGCACAGGGAACACAAAGTTCTACAGCCACTATGTATCAGAGGGAGATTTCAATTTAGTGATACTCCCAACTAAATTTAAATGTTAGATACCAGTAGTATGTGTCATATTAGGTATCAGGAAAAAGAGAGGAAAAAAAAGAAACAATTACTCAATATAAAACTTAGCTGCCATGGTTCTTCATTTTGTAGCTGGTTTTGAAGCCTACCTTGATTTGTTTACCATAGCTTCCTTCTCTCACCACCTATTCCGTTTACCTTACTGTCTGCCAACCCCTTTTACCTAGTAGAGTGACTAAAATCTTCATTCTCAAAAGATTCAAGTCCATAGAAGCCCTCTTTTCATTGGCTTGCCACATTTTTCCAATGAACATTATTACTGGACACAGAAAAATTAAGTATGCCACTGAATGGTTTGCAGATGAAGTCTATCTTTTCTTTATTGTATGATAACAATCTAATTGTTCCTTCATACTTGTGCTCAAACAACATGGTCAGTACAGTGACCCTTCCTGACTATTAACTCAGTGCTGATGAGCCCCAAATGGCAGTGGGTAGTCTCAGCTTCCTGTTTAATGGAAGTTTTGCCGGAGTTTCATGTAATATAGAGCCCCTTGTAGGAAAAGCACCCAAACTCACAAGATGTTGTTTCTCAGCTGGAACCCATACTGAACCTTTAGCAGGCCATTCCACAAAACTATCAAGCTAGCTGGATAGTGCTGCACATGGTAAGATGAGTGAATTCCATGAGTATGAGCCTATTCCTATACCTTTTTCATAATAAAATGAGTGTCTTGATCTAAGATACTCATTGTGTAAGACACCACAGTGACAAATAAAGCTTCTGCTGGCAGATACACTACAGGAAGAGAAGGCAAATCCTTTTCTGAAATATGTAGCTTTTCCCATGAGGACAAATTACTGCCCTACCCATGATGGAAAGGGTCCAATATAATCATTCTGTAACAGATACTCCCTGTTCACAAAATCCACTTAGCATCATGCCATCAATCTAATGGGCGAACATTATCTTTTGTGCAATAGCAAGACAATCAAGGTTCTTTGGGACTATATAATGCTAGAAAGCTGGAGAGCTAATGTAGGTCTGAAGCAAGACTGTGAAGGTATACTGTAACCCATATGATATCAAACCATCTCTGGCTATATTTATTAATAGAAATAGAAAAGAATACATCTGATATGTCAAGGAGCAGTAAACTATAGCCCTTGGGCCAAATCTGGCCCACTGCTTTTGTATGGCTTTCAAGCTAAGAATGGTTTCTACATATTTTAATGGCTGAAAAAACATCAAAAGAAGGATAATATATTGTGACATGTGAAAATTATGTAAAATTCAAATTTGTATCCATAAACAAGGTTTTATTAGAAAATAGTCACACTCGTTTGTTTATATATTGTCTTTCATGATACAGTGGCAAAGTTGTATGGCCCTTCTGAATGGCCCTCAAAGCTTAAAATATTTACTATCTGTCACTTTACAGAAAAATCAACCCCTAGGCTAGGTCAATAGCTGTCTCCCTCCTCCAACCATGGAGAATGTGTTGGTTTTCTCCAGCAAAGACACTACATCCAGAAAAGCAACTGTGACCTGTATCATCGTCATCGGATCAAGTTTAATCTGTAGTCATTTTCCAAGATCATTGGCTTTTGTACCAAGTAAGTAAGTTAAATGGAAATATAATAAAAAGCAGTATTCCTGCATCTTTCAGGTCTTTGATGCTGGCATTAATCCTTGCAATACCCAGGTATTGCTTCTGGCATGGTATTTTATTAGCATGGACATTGGCAAGGGAGGGAGACAGTTCTAGGGTCTTCTACTTACGTACTACCATAACATCCTTCATGCCACAGGTCAGACCATCAACATAGGCATTATTCCTGTTACTAAGTATATCCGTTCACAAGAATCAAGACTGGAAAAATAACCACATAATGGTCCCACAGTCCCAATGCACTATGAGACAGAATAAAGACAAGATTCTATCTATCATTCCACTTCCATAAATCTCTAAGACTGACTGGTGGATTATGGTGGCACTTAGGGTCTCCAGGGTGTCTAACTGTCAGTTCAGACCCAGAATCTAATAACCCCTCTGAAGGTCTGGGCATTGCCTTTCCTCAGTGCATGTTTATCCTGGTAAATAGCCATAAATTCTGTAGTGAAAGCTTAGAGGAAGATTCATAGTGCACCCTGTGACCACACTACAAAATCCTGCAAAAGGACCCAGCCTCTACCTCAAGGGGCTTCAGATTTGTGGTGTGGCTTAGGGCTGAGAACTTTATAATAAACTCTGAATTCCCAATATGGTAGCTCAAGTTGGGTCTCTGTGCATCAGGATGGAAATTTTCTACTCAGATAGGAAAAACAGGAGTCTATACAAACTTTTTCATTCTTATGTACTCCAATTAGTACCACAGATCTCTGTGAACTGAAACAATCTAATTACTAGTCTTCCTTGCCCCTTATTTTGGTAATTTTTCCACTATAACTTTGATAATTATATGCCAACATCTGGCCTCTACTATTCCAGGTTTCCATGATTCCTTTGAAATCAGGCAGTTCAATTCCATTTAAGCATCTTTATCCACAATCTTCAGCCTATAGAGGAAAGCTACAACATATCAGTTCTTCCATATTTCTATAGAAGACTTAATCCTTTTCAGAGGAAAAAATACATTAAAATGTGAAAGCACAAATAAAAGAGCACATAAAATAACATAGTCAATGAGAGTTATGTTGATGTACATGCTAAAACAGGGTATACAAATAAAGTCTCGGAAGTATTAACAAAATTGATGTATCATGAACAAATGTAGGAAAAATATTTGAAAGAGAGAATATTATTTAGTAAAAAATCAGATTTTAATTGGGAATAAGGTGTGTGATATCTTGACATTAGGAATTATACTATGTTACAAAAGAGGACTAATCAGGAGAGGTCCTTCACTGGGAAAAAAATGAAATAAAAATCATAAAATTGAATGCTGTCAACTAAGTTACATGATTTAAGTTTATTATCTAATATTTTATTTTTAATGAAAAGCAATTGGAAGCCTCAACAAGATTCTGAGTAATAAAATTAATAAATGAATACTTCTAAAGGTATGATTTCCCTCAAAAGGTACTGGGAAACAAAGAAAAGACACTGTACGCTTCGGTCATCCAGATCTTCAATGTCTAGAATATGGGTGTGAAAATTACCAAGGAAAAATAAAAACAAATATTTCTTCAAAAAGAAAGAAAAACAAAAGACAAATTAATTATCCCCCTGAACTTCACAGCAGTCCCTGAAATATATTTCTCAAGACACATACAAGAAAATTCTCTATTCCTCTCATCTCATAGATCGTCCTGTTTTATGGGTTGTAATTACAGTTCAATAAAGGAATAGTTGTTCTGACAAAACTTTCTGCTAGAAGAGGAGCTGAGAGAATCTAATTCTCTATTCATGTGACAGCTTGAATTTACGTAGGAAACAAAGGCAAATATATCCCCAATGCCCAATTCAGGGGGTTATAAATATTAAACCACTAAACCAATGGTCATAGAGTGACTACTCCTTTGAAGAGTTATATCAAACTACTATCCCAATGTTTCAGTGTTTCTGAACACTGCATTTATGTTCATGGAGAATGGAGATAAAATAAATTCAGCTTTATTTTAAAGCATTCATTTTATTTAAAAAAAAAAAAAGCGGTACCTGGTTTTGCTGCATGTAACTTCTGTTTCTCATTGTCATCATGATGCCCAGTTCTCCATTGCTTTAGAACTTCTTGAAATGATTGGGCAGGAGCTTGTTCAACAAATGGCCCTTCACACAAGAGCCTATCTCCTGTATTTGCACATTCTTCTTTTGTTGTTGAAAGTTCTACCTAAAACAATTAATAGTGTATCTAAGTATGCTTTACTAAATGTTTTGTATCTTACAATACAGGTAGCACTAATTACTGAGAATTGTGAATCACACATTATTTTTAAACTTAGAATAGAATGTTTTTAAGTTGTACTTATTTATGTGCTTTACTGATTTCTTTAAAACTATAGACAGTTTTAAACGGTCTCTTCAGAAAGTGCTAAAACTAGAGCCTACAGGACTGAGGGTTTATCATTAAGTTATCCACCAGTGTTTTCCCTGGAAAGCAGTGATAAACTTGTATCTAATCCTACTTCTCCAGTCGCCTGTTCCCTGCAACCTCCCCACAGCAGAAAGAACAGTTTCTTAACATGTAAATCTGATGTCACTTCTCTGCTCCAAACCCTCCAATGACTCCCTGTGAAACCCTCAGTTCCTACTAGGACTTACAAGTCTGTACACAACCTTGCACGCCCCTCCCACTTCCTTTAATTCTCCCCTTCATTCACTCTGCTCCAGCTAAACTTATCTTCTTTCAGTTCTAGGAACTCATCAAGCATATTCCACTCGAGGGCCTTGCGCTAGCTATATCCAACGTCTGGGATGGTCCCTCTTCATATCTTCACACAGCCATTCCACTCATTTAACTCGGTCTTGGCTCAAACGTCACATACTCAGAGAATAGGTGATGACGCTACTGATGACCCTAAAGACAAAGCCCCTTTCTCCCCAACTTTCCAATCTCTTATCTGCTTTATTTTTCTCTCAATAACTTATCTCCATGGGAATTTACTCTACATGTTTGTTTATTGCTGGTCTCTCCCCATTAGAATGTTAATAGGATCAGGAATGTTGTCTGTTTCCTCAGTGCCAAGAGTAGTGCCTGGCACAAAGTAGGTGCTCATTAAAAGTTAGCTGAATGAATGGACAAATTAATGAATGCAGATGAAACACTGCCTGCTTCTCAATGTAATGATGGGGGGAAAGGATGAATTCCATACAAAATATAGATCCACTGTGAACACACAGAAGAAAATAAAGGTAGGATTTGGCAGTTATCCAGTGAATCAGAGAAAACAGCCAAATTAGGAAACTAAAGCAAAATAAGTTCCGCGCCAATGCTGAATTATCAAATGTGGATTACCTACACTGATGAAATTGCTAAATCTCCATGTGTATCTTCTAGATACAACAGTAGAATCCTCTGTGTTCAGCCCTTAATTGCAAAAAACCAGGCAGATCGTCAGAGGACAACTGAGAGAAAATCATTAAATATATGCATATATAAAATTCAGTATAAACAAAAAGCATCTGGAACCTACAGACACTATGCTAGTCGTTGACACAGAAACACAGAAATAGAAATAGAAGCAAAGAGCAGGAATTTAACTCAGATAAACAAGAATCCTATGGACAAAAAAGTGGCAGGGGCAGTATTCCGGAGTGAGAGAATGGTATATATGTTAAGGCATTGAGTTAAAGAACACAGTGGCATGGAACTGTATGCAGTTGTGTTGCTATAGCAAAAAGTGGGATATGAGAAAATATAAAGGGTGGAAAGACAAGTAGGGGCAGATTGTAAAGGATCCTGCCTGCCATCCAGAGAAAATTACACTTAAACATATTGGAAATGCAAACCTACTGAAGAGCCCCACCCAGTAGCTACTGAAGAGTCCCACACAGTAGTGTGGGAGAGAAAGAAATTGGAGAACAGTGAGTTTGGATGCAAGGAAACCAATTAAAATTTACATCCATTTCTCAATATCTATCAACATTACAAATGCATAACCCTCTTCACCTAAGAATTTTAGGATTTTATCTTATGGATATACTCATATATATGCAAAACAATATTTTTCAAAATTATTTTTATACTATAGTTTACACTGGCAAAAGACAAAACAGTATAAATGCTGATCAGAGAAAACATAGTTTAAAAGTTATTTTATATCCAATACATGGAGTATTTTACAACCACTATATAGAATGAGAAGGCTGTGGAATACACTTATATGGATAGCAAAACTACTGTTTAGTGTAAAAAGCATGTTTGCAGAGCAGTATGCAACATACTAATATTTGTGTTAAGAAATACATACATACAAAAGTAGAATAATTATTAACTTCTAGAAGGGGAGAAAAGAAAATGCACTTTTCACTTTATAGACCTTTTGCACTTTAAGCAAAAGCTAATTTCAGTATTTGGAATAACAATAAGAATAGAAGTGACCAAATATTCAAGAGTTTTCAGACGGTTTTAAGATGAGATGTGGTAACTGATTGGATATGCAAAGGAGAAAAGAGAAATGACTATAGAAAATAAATGTTCCTGGGCTTCCCTGGTGGCGCAGTGGTTGAGAGTCCGCCTGCCGATGCAGGGGACACGGGTTCGTGCCCCGGTCCGGGAAGATCCCACATGCCGCGGAGCGGCTGGGCCCGTGAGCCATGGCCGCTGGGCCTGCGCATCCGGAGCCTGTGCTCCGCAACGGGAGAGGCCACAACAGTGAGAGGCCCGCGTACCGCAAAAAAAAAAAAAAAGAAAGAAAGAAAAGAAATGTTCCTGCTGGCTTGGAAAGCTAGAAGAGAGGCTGCCACCAACTGTAACATCCATAGGTTTTGGAGAAGACATGATGAATTTCGTTTGGAAATACCGAGTCTTAGAAGTATGTGGGAAGGTATTTACTGGTACTCAGTAAGCAATATGTGAATGCGTGTGTATATGTATGCTGCACTCATGAAGATGCACTGAAAACTCAGTGCTTAATACAAAATGAGTCAAGTATTCTGGTGATTCTAGCGGCTTTCCAGGGCAGCTCCTTT
Source organism: Monodon monoceros (assembly GCF_005190385.1). NCBI lineage: Eukaryota > Metazoa > Chordata > Mammalia > Artiodactyla > Monodontidae > Monodon > Monodon monoceros. Next base: position 98,264,580 of record NW_021703767.1, on the reverse strand, counting down.
CCAAGCAATGAATCAGAGACATTTGCATTTTACAGCTATGCCTATGGAATACTTGGCTTCCACACAGCGGTGGCAGGATAGGAAAAAGCCAGAGGATAGTACATTGGCTCTTAAATGTTTCAGCTCAGAACTGTCATATTTCACTTCCACTCAGAGCACATCAGGACCCTGCCCGATTCTACAGGGGCTAGGAAATTTGAAGAAGCACATGGAATCCAATGCTGTGCATCCATTACCCCTGTAGGCTACATGATACCCCACAAAATACGTTTTAATATCCCCACTTTCCAGAAAAGGAAACAGAGGATCAAAAGGCTAAAGTAAACTTCCCGATGTTACAAAGCTAGAAAACCAGAGTCAGGATTTCAAACCCAGGTTTCAGTCTCTAAAATGAAAGTTCTTTCATGAACTGCACCCATTTCCAACGATATCCACTGGCTTGAATCCATAAGAAAAGTCCTAAGACAGATATCAGGCTTTAGCAACATTTTGACTCTTCCAGGCATTCAAATTGCTTGGTAAGCCAATTAAAAATCAGATTCCTGGGCCCAACCTAGATGTAAAAGAAATCGAAGTTTGAGTGGCAGGCCAGGAATGCACATTTTTTACAAACTTACCCAGTGATTCTGATGCTTATTGCAGTTGGAGAACCTCTGCTCTTCAGCACAGAGTAGTACCAAGCATATGAGGGGGATATTTCTTTAGTGTGTGCACTGTGTACAGGTGCACACCTGAGGGTCGACAGCAGGGATGCCCAGGCAGGACTACTCACCAGAATGACTGAGCAGGTGTTAAAACCACACGTCTGGACCCACCCAGAGAGATGCTAAACTCAGTCATGTGTGTTTCTCTAATGTTTCTCCAGTTGATTATAATGTGCATTCCTGGATGAAACCACTGAATTAATGGCTTTTAAGTTAAGACCAGGGGTGGAGGGTCTATACAGCATACACAGTTACCGATGGGGACAAGAGGCAGCATTTATTTTAGGGATTAAAAGAGCAGGCAAAAGAGTAGCTCTGTAGCTTTCTAGTAGAGCTAGTTACTTAAATCCTCTCTGGCTTTCTCATCTGTTAAGTGAGATAATAATGTAAAACTTATATGGTTATTTTGATTATTGGATAAGATAAAGCAATTAAAGGATTAAGCCTAGCATACAGTGTTTAATAAATGTTAGCTGTTGATTTATCACTATTTTTATTGGTAGGATAAATTAGATAAAATGGCAGGCATGAAGGAGAAATCCTTAAAACCATAGCCTCTGGGTAATGGTTAAAAGCAGGTAATTTGGGGTCATAAGGCCTGGGTTCAAACTGAAGTTCCACTATCAATGATATCTTGGGCAATTAAAAAAACGCTTTGCCACTATTTTCTCATCTGAAAAAAAAGAAAAAATTTTAAAAGGGTAAAAAGAGATAATACACGTGAAATATGTAGGATGGTGTCTGGCACATAGTCGGTCCTCAGTACATTATTATTCTAATAAGACTGTAACTCATTCAGTGATTATTCACAAGCACCCTTGGCAGGTCTATTAGTGAAATTCATGCCAAACTGCTAACCTTCCTGGACAATTCAAGTATAGTTTCTCCGCTGTAAAGAGGGCCTACTACCATAGTGCATGTTTTCTTTTATGTTCTCTGAGCAAAGGTTAGGAACTCACGGGACTGAAGTTCAAGTCTGATTCTGTCACAAAGTAACAAGCTGTGTGACTCTGGCCAAGTTACTATTTCTGAACTACAGTGAAAAGGCTAGTGGCATCTAAAAGAATGAGGATTATTAATTACAAGGATCAAAATTTGAGGAAGTTTCTTTCTTGCTAAAGAATCAATACAACAAGTCTATTATTAAAACACAAACATGAGCTGATGAAAGCTTATCTAGTACATCATAGGATCAGTAATCAATCTGAATGGCCACACAATTTGGTATAAATCTGATTTTAAATAACTGTGAAATTGCCTCTCACCTAAAACACTTGGCAAGGTTTTGTATTTTTAGCCTCTCTGAGATCCTGATTAATATAAAATTGTTATATTGCATTGTGGGTTTTTTTTTATATTTCTCCCAAATATTCATTTCCTGATGTGGTGAAAATGCCTGGAAAGCAATATGATCAAAGGATCATTCATCAAAAAACTAGTAGCCAGAGAACTCAAAGCAATCTCTTTAAAAGGATTTTTACAGTGAAAGTGTTTCTGATTAATAAAAAAACAAATTCATATTAACCAACAATGTGATCAAATAATCTCCAAAACTCTACAGCTCTACTTGAGTATATGAATGACAGTTTCCATGATCATGTATGACAGAAAATGTCTACTATATTTTCCTCAGCTTACCTCAGAGCTGCTCCCCTGAAGAAGAAGAGATTTGGTTTTATGCTGACTTTCACTAATCCCTTTTGTAGAATGATTCTCCCCTTTGGGTTCATCCGGATTAACTTTCTTTATAAACTGATGGGCAACATCCAATAGATTGGATAATACTTGAGATTTTGCCTATAAGTAAACAAAATAGGAATAAAAAGCCTAATATGTCATCTTAACTAATTTAGTTATATTAAATCCTGTTTTCATTATTCTATGACTAATAAAATTCAATGCATTTTATTTAATATTTAATAATACAAATTGCCATTTACATCAACCATATAATAGTGACAGCTGCCAACTACTGAAGGGCTAGTTTGAGCTCATACTATCCTAAGTATCTTAAAAACATGTTATTTAATCCTCAACTCTAAAGCATAACTATTTTTATCATTGTTTTAGGGATAAAGAAAGGAAAGTTTTGAGGGTTTAAATAACTTGCCCTTGGTCACATGGTGAGTGGGTGGCAGAGCTGGGAAGTGACCCCAGGTGTGTATAATTCTAATGACTCCTAGCCTTTCCACCATATCGACCCTAAATAGGTAGGTGTGCTATTTTGCGCACATCATAGCTAAAGAACTAAATATAATCTAGCGGGAGCCTGAATAAGCCGTAATGAGTATTTTGTTGGTGATAAAACATCTTTAGAAAGTATCAACTACTCAAAAGTGCACATCCAGAAGTGCCCTAGCAAACTCCAAGTTGTTCTTCTCGCCATGTCTTTGTTCATGAGTTTCACTTACCAGGAAGGCCCTCCCTCCTCTATTATCTTCTTTGCTGGGCACACTCCTACCTCTCCTGCTAGATTCACCCCAAGTTACTCCCATGGGTCTAGGCACCTCTCCCTGCCGCCCTCCCACAGATGCATGAGGCGCCCATTCTCTGCACCCTCTTCCTACACTGAGGAGATCCCTACCAGCCCACACAGTATTGATTTTATATCATCTTTTGATGTCTGTCTACACCATAAAAGTTCACAGAAGAAAAACATCATGTCTTCTTCAATCTTTGTGTGGTTACCACAGTGCCTGGTAAATAGCATATGGCAAAATAACATAAAAATAAGGTGTTGGGGGAGGGAGAGGGAGAATTACAGAATTAGAATAAATAACTGGGAAACAAGAATTCAAAAAGCCTTTTCAAGTGCCTTCAGAGTGGCCGGAAAAGAACAGGCAAATCTCAGGAAGGCCCTATTCTCTAAAGGACTTCCCATCGGCAATAAGCCTGGTTTGCCCAAGGAGACCCTGCAGGACTCTGGATCCCATCTGAGCTTGAACCAAACAAACTCCAGAGGGAAGATGCAGGCACTTCAGAGACTCTCTGAAAACCTGACATTAGGAACACAAGTAATAGGTCTTACTTCCTAGCAAATGTTCTCAAAATAGAGGAAAACTTCAGCAGGGGTCAGAAATGATTATTTTATACTCTCCCATGAAAATGTGCCTATTTTAAAATTTTCATCTAGCTACCTATTTAAATAGCTAAGACTACTTTCCAGTTATGATCTTTAGTAAATCTATTAAGATTCACTGCAATCTGATTCTGGAATAAATCAGTGAACATCAAATTAACTAGTGTTACTTCATACTGAATTAATAAATTTATCTATGAAAAGTGACTAAAATGACCTATGCACACATATTGCTGTCCATATACAAACCTATGGCATCTGCTCCAAATTTTCCCAAAGATCATCAAAAAGCCTTTACAGACCTAAGCAGTCCTTATTTTTAAAAGAAATTCATATTTATAATACAAAATTGTTGTCTATACTCATACTGTGCATTAGATCTCCATGGCTTATTTACTACTTGTTGCAAGTGTGTACCCTTAAACATCAGTCTTATCCCCTTCATGGCCCCATCCCCTGTAAACACCATTTTGCTGTTTTTTATTAGTCTGACTTTTTGGATTTCACATATAAGGGATATCATACAGTATTTGTCTTTCTCTGTCTGACATATCTCACTTAGCATAATGTGTTCAAGGTCGATCCATGTTGTCACAAATAGCAAAAGGATATCCTCCTTTCTCATGGCTGAATGATATTTCATTGTGCATATATACCACATCTTTTTTATCCATTCACCTATTGGTGGGCATTTAGGTTGTTTCCATATCTTAGATATTGTGAATGATGCTATATAGGAGTGCATCTATCTCTTCAAAATCCTGTTTTAATTTCCTTTGGCTATATATCCAGAACTGGAACTGCTGAATCGTATGGTAGATCTATTTTTAATTTCTTGAGGAAACTCCATATTATTTTCCATAGCGGCTGCACCAATTTACATCCCCACCAACAGTGTACGAGGGTTCCCTTTCCACCACATCCTTGCCAGCACCTGTTGTCTTCTTGAGGATATTACTTGGTTTGGGGTTAGTGGAGATTATAAAGAGGCACAAAGGAACATTTGGGGAGTGATAGAAATACTGTGTATTTATTTATACTGAAGATTACACAAGTGTATTGTAATGTATTTTCAGAACTAATCAAGCTGCACACTTCAAAGGAGTGCATTTTATACAACAATGTGAACATACTTATCACTGCTGAACTTAAAAATGGTTAAGATGATTATGTTTACATTTTTTGTATTTTACCACAATTTTTAAACAATGTGGACATTGTTTAAATTAACAATTAACAATGAATTAATTTAATTCATAAATTAAACCTGAATAAACTTGATTTATCAAGAAAAAAGGAAATTAAGCCAATGGTAATGTTTCATTTTTCCAGAAACATCTGCATTTTAACAAATATTTTTTTAAGAGAAGAAATCCAATTTAACCTGATTTTAAATTCCCTAGAATAAAGTACTATTGACTTCAAAGGTGGTTAAAATTTCTAGTTTATATTTTAAAAAATATCAAAAAACAATAGTATTTTATATAAAATTATCAAGATAGAATTAACATTCAAATATATATATACATATTTAAATAGCATAGAACAAAGATTATTTCTGTCCTAAAATGAATCTTGCTATCAATGATTCCGTAATTTTTATAACAGTTTTAGGTAGCATATTAAGAGACTCTTAAATGGCCCAAAACTGATTTTATTCTTAAGTTAAATTTAGTGGGCTTCCCTGGTGGTGCAGTGGTTAAGAATCTGCCTGCCAATGCAAGGGACACGGGTTCGAGCCCTGGCCCGGGAAAATCCCACATGTCGCGGAGCAACTAAGCCCATGCGCTACAACTACTGAGCCTGTGCTCAAGAGCCTGCAAGCCACAACTACTGAGCCCACATGCCACAACTACTGAAGTCTGAGCACCTAGAACCCGTGCTCTGCAACGAGAAGCCATGACAATGAGAAGCCCGCGCACCACAAGGAAGAGTAGCCCCCGCTCACCACAACTAGAGAAGGCCTGCGCTCAGCAACAAAGACCCAACACAGCCAAAAATAAAAACAAACAAATAAATAAATTTAGTGCTAAATAAGATAAATATCATGAATAACTGATAAATTGGAATCCTATATCTAAATGTCTTAAGATTCCATTAATTCAACATAAATAAAATGCCAATAAATGTGAATTTTTTTTCCCATGACACCTTACATTTAAATATTACTCTTCTTGGTTGTTAGAGTGTATATGTATACTCATTTTTCTCATTCTTAAAAGAATTTTACAAGGAAGGTGAACAGAATTGTGATCCCCATTACTTAGACAAGAAAACCCAAGCTCATAAAGCTTAGGTCAAAGCCAAGTGGATACAAAACGCTGCGGCCTGAGTTAGAATCAAGGTCTTCCTTCTTCCAGCCTAATCCCTTTTCCCTACCAAGTTATGTTAACACAGGAAATGTGTTTTACTTTTGACTTTCTGAAACTTAAAATTATTCAATTGTATCTCTAATAATGATATGAACATTGTTCCTTCCATTTAACAAAACAAAACTACATATATCGTGAAATGTTTACCACAATAAGTTTAGTGAACATCCATTATCTCACGTAGATACAAAATTAAAGAAATAGGAAAAAAAATTTTCCTTATGATGAGAACTCTTATGATTTACTCTCTTAACAACTTTCATATATAACATTGATATATACAACTGCTTGTGCAGAGATTAGATTGTTAAGTCCTTGTTTTTAATTACATTTATTGTGCTTATTTATTTTCATGTTTGACCAAGCACTAGCACATTGAAGGGAGGAATAGAGATACTCCTTTCACTCATCTCACCTACATATTGCAGGAGAGAGGGGAATTGGAGGGCTACATGAACTTTGAAAAAACAAAACTTTTGAGCAACAAAGTTAAAAGTATTCTTTAAGAGTAGAATTATACAACAAGCTTAAGCCATCTATCCCCTAAGAGGTATAAAATTTAACAGAATCATTAAGATTAGAAATTCACAATACTATTACATGCTATTTTATAATACTTAAAAGTTCCTACATATGTGAAAAATATATCACTCATATGTTATTTTTAACAATGTTAATTCTCCCAATGATTGCAGAATATCTTTCCATTTGTTTGTGTCTTCTTCAATTTCTTTCAGCAATATTGTTAATAGTTTTCATGCACAGGACTTTCACCTCCTTGGTTAAATTTATTCCTAGATATTTTATTTTTTTATTGCAATGGTAAATGAATTGTTTCCTTAATATCTCTCTCTTCTAATTTGTTGCTAGTGTATAGAAACACAACCTTTTTCATATTGATTGCAAATTTATGGTGTTTATTATTCTAATAGCTTTTCAATGAAGTCTTTATGGTTTTCTGTAAATAAAATCATGTCATCCACAAATAGTGACAGTTTAACTTCCTCCTTTCCAATTTAGATGCTTTTTATTTCTTTTTCTTACCTAATTGTTCTGGCTAGGACTTCCAATACTATATTAAATAAGAGTAGTAAGAGTGGGCATCCTTGTCTTGTTCCTGATCTTAGAGGGATAGCTTTCAGGTTTTCATCATTGAGTATGATGTTAGCTGTGAATCTGTCATATATGGCCTTTATTACTTTGAAGTATATTACTTATCTACATATTTTATTGAGAGTTTTTATCATAAATGGGTGTTGAATATTGTCAAGTCCTTTTTCTGCATCTTTTGAGATGATTACTTGATGTTCTCCTTCATTTTGTTAATGTGGTGTATCATGTTGATTGATTTGTGAATGTTGAATCATTTTTGCATCCCTGGAATAAATTCCACCCGATCATTGTGCATGATCCTTTAAATGTATTATATCTGGTTTGCTAATATTTTGTTGTGAATTTTCACATCTACGTTCATCAGAGATATTGGCCTGTAATTTTATTTTTTTGTGCTGTCCTTGTTTGGTTTTTGGTAACAAGGTAATGTTGGTCTTGTAAAATAAACATTCCCATCTCTTCAAATATTTGGAAGAGTTTGAGAAGGATAGGTATTAAATCTTCTCTGAATGTTTGGTAGAATTCACTCATGAAGCTGTCTAGGCCTGGACTTTTGCTTTTTGGAGGGTTTGTGATTACTGTTACAATCTCCTTACTAGTGATTGGTCTATTCACATTTTCTATTTTTTCATGATTCAGTCTTGGAAGATTGTTTGATTCTAAGAATTTGTCCATTTCTGCTAGGTTGTCCTATTGTTGGTGTATATCTATTTGTAACATTCTCTTACGATCCTTTGTATTTCTGTAGTATCCATTGTAATTTTTAGTCTTTTGTTTCTAATTTTATTTATCTGAACCTCTTCTTTTCTTAGTGAATCTAGCTAAAAGTGTGTCAACTGTATCTTTTCAAAGAATGACCTCTGTTTAATTGATCTTTTCTATTGCCTAAAGTCTCTATTTCATTTATTTCCACTCTGGTTTTTATTATTTCCTTTCTTCTACTGACTTTGGGCTTCATTTGTTCTTCTTTTGCTAGTTCCTTTAGGTGTAAGGTTAGAATGTTTGAGAGGTTTTTTGTTTCTCGAGTCAGGCCTGTAATGCTACAGACTTCTCTCATAGTACCACTTTTGCGGCATCCCATAGATTTTGGTAGGTTGTATTTTCATTTTTGTCTTCAGGTATTTTTTTATTTTTCCTTTGACTTCTTCATTGACCCAACAGTTGTCCATTGGCAAGCTGTTTAGTCTTCATACATGTGTGACTTTTCCAGCTTTCTTCTTATAATTAATTTCTATTTTCATAGCACTGTCACCAGAAAAGGTGCTTGACATGATTTCAATTGTCTTAAATTTATTGATATTTGTTTTGTGCCGAAACGTATGGTCTATTCTTGAGAAAGTTCCATGTGCACTTGAGAAGAATGTGTACTCTGCTGCATTTGGATGGAATGTTCTGAACAAATGTATCAAATTTGTCTGGTCTAATGTTTCATTTAAGGTTGCTGTTTCCTTGTTGACTTTCTGACTGGGATGATCTATTCACTGATGTAAGCAGGGTGTTAAATTTCCCTACTATTAACCATTTTTGTGTTGCTGTCAATTCCTCCCTTTAGGTCTGTTAATAATTGCTTTATATATTTTGGTGCTCCTATGTTAGGTGCAAATATATTAATAAATGTTATATATTCTTGATAAATTGTTCCCTTTATCATTATATAATGTCCATATTTGTCTCTTGTTACTTTTTTAGCTTGAGGTTTATTTTAACTGATATGAGTATGTTTACAATCACTTTCCTGTGGCTACCATTTTCTTAGAATATCATCTCCCATCCCTTTACTTTAAGCTTATGTCTGCTTTTAGAGCTGACATGAGTCTCCTGAGGCAACATGGAGTTGGTTCTTGTTTTTTAATCCATCCAGCCATTCTGTGTCTTTTGACTGGTGAGTTCAATCTATTCACATTTAGGATGATTATTGACAGATGAGGACTTAGTACTGCCATTTTATCTTGTTTTCTGGTTGCTCTATATCTCCATTGTTTCTTTTTCCTTGTGTTTCTGTCTGCCACTTTACTTTGGTAGTTTCCTACAATGTTTTTCACAGTTTCCTCTTGTTTTATATTTTATGCCTCTGCTCTAGATTTATGTTTTGTGGTTACCATGAGGTTTATATAAAAGTCTCATAGATAAAATAGTCCTTTTTCTGCTGACAGCATATTATCTTCATTTGCCTATTCAAGTTCCATTCTTGTCCTCTTCCCCTTTATATGTGTTTGTTGTCTCAAATTATCCATTTTTATGTTGTGAGTTTGTAACCAAATTGAAGTGTCTATACTTCTTTTTACTGCTTTTTCCCCTTTAACCTCTATGCTATAATTGTTTAACAACCTAATTAAGTTATCATTTTTGGTAAGGCAGGTCTAATGGTGATGAACTTCCTCAGCTTTTCTTTGTCTGGTAAATGCTTTATTTCTCCTTCATATCTGAAAAATAACTTTTCTGGGTAGAGTATTCTTGGCTGATAGTTTTTATCTTTCAATATTTTGAGAATGTCATTCCACTCTCATCTGGCATGTAGAGTTTCTGCTGATAGCCTGATGGGGGTTCCTTTGTAAGTTACTATCTTTTTTCTCCTGGTTGCCTTAGAAATTCTTTATCATTGCCTTTTGACAGTTTTAATATAATGTGTCTTAGAGAAGGTCTTTTTGCACTGAGATAATAATGTGTTCTCTTAATTTCCTGGACTGGTATCTCCAGATCCTTCAGATTTGGGAAGTTCTCAGCTATTACTTCTTTAAATAAACTCTCTGCTCCCTTCTCCCTCTTTTCTCCTTCTGGGATGCCCATTATCCTTATGCTGCCTTTCCTAATGGAGGTGGATAGTTCTCATAGAATTTCTTCATTTTTAAAAGATCTTAGCTCTCTCTTCTCTTCTACCTGAATCACTTCTATATTTATATCTTTGAGTTCACTAATTCTTTTTTCCATATTGTCTCTATTTCCAGTGCTTTCTAATACCTTCTTCATATCATTTATTGAGTTCTTCAGCTCTAGATTTTCTGTTTGTTCTGTTTTTCAGAGTTTCAGTTTTGCTAAAGTATTCCCTCTGTTCATTAATTTTATTCCTGAGCTCATTTGAACGGTCTTTCTGAGTTTTCTTGTAACTCACTGAGTTTCCTCATGACAGCTATTTTGAATTCTCTATCAGTTAGATTGCATGATTCTATGACTTTAAGTTTGATTTCTAGAGAATTGTCATTTTCTTTTTGTGATACTGTGTTATCGTGGTTTTTCATGGTGCTTGAGGAGTTGTTCCTCTGCCAGCGCATTTGAAGTAGCAAACACCTGTCTTATTTAGATAAAGCTTTTTAGCTTCGATTCTAACAGTTAAACAAGTTGGTATATATTAGAAGCCTTTCTTTTGTATTTCAGTAGGTGGCACTACAGCACAAGTTTTTGGTTTCTCTTACCTGAGCTGCCTCTGGCTATGTTTGAGAATGGGCACTTTCCACACTCCACTGCCTCTGTCAGAGGTGTCCTCAGTATCCAAGTTGTCACTGTTTGGGTCTCCGGGGTTGCTGGTGCCTTGCTGTGCCAGTGTCACTGCTGTTGCTAGCATTGCCACTGGGGACACCAGGGTAGTGGACACCCCACCGCATCCAAGGTCACCCGGATTGTGGGGAGAGTAGCATGGGTCAAGAGTACCCCTGCTGCATCTGGGGTTGTCAGGTTCAAGGATGCCACTGCCAAAGGTAGGGGGAGGCCAGAAGCACAGGCACCCACCATGGATAGAGGGACCACGGTTGTGGGCCCTTGCCGCCAGCATTGCTGCCTGGTCCCCTGTGACCATGGGTGCCACTGCAGTTGGGATTCTGGAGTTATGTGCTCTGCTACTGGGTTCTCTGGGGCTGTGGGATCACCTGCCATGGTCAGCAGGCTGGGATCATGGGTACCACCTCCAATGCTCCAACAGTTCTGCCTCCTCTTTGTGCTCCAGTCCACTCACTTCCAGATGTACAGACGTGTGGAACTCTCTGGCATCCTAGTGTGTTGGACAGAGGAAGCTTTGCTGAGTTATGGATGTTTTACTAGTTGTAGACTGAAGGAGAGAGACAGAGCATCTCATGTTACCATGATGTTGACATCACTCCAAGAGCAAACTGTTTAACCTTTTGAGATGATGTTTTCTTCCTTAACTAACCACAGCAAAAAAAACATCATGTCTTCTGGGTGCTCTTATAACTCCCAGCTTACATCTATGCTGGAGCTTTGCTTTTCAGTGTGATCCATATATCAATAGTATCATCATCACCTGAAAGCTTGCTAAAAATATGAAATCTATGTCCCACTCAGACTCACTGAATCAGAATCTGCAGTTTAATATGTAACTTAACATACATTAAGGTTTGAGAATCACTATGTCAGAACACTTAGTCATGTGTTACAGTTGTTTGAAAATATCTATCTTCTCTTTTGTGATGATGAATTCCTTGATTCCTTGAGAGGGGGGACCATGTCATATATATAAATGTGTACACACACATATATATATAAAATTCTCCTCCCTGCAGCCCTGTCCTTCATGCTTTGCAACTAGAACATTGTTTGATGCTGGTAAGTACTTGAGAAATATTGGCTGAATCTAATTTAACTGACTTACTGAGATAAAAATAACTAAAAATTCCATTTGAACATTCATTCCTTATACCCAAGCTGAGTCAATGTCAACACAGGCAAAATAAGTGGCACTATTAATAACAGCACAAAAGGGCAAATCATTTACCTCTCTAAGCCTAAATGTTTACACCTGTAAAATGAAGACAATCTCTACCTTGCAGGGCTGTTGTGAATACATATCTTTTAAGAAAAACACCTAGCAGAGTGATGACATAAAGAAACGCATTCAAATGACTGCTATCATTTTATCTAGATCACGATAGCATACTATTTCTCTGTAAATAAGATAAACAGTTTAAATATCCAGAAAATAGAATTCCTGCCAAATTCAATAGACCTCTGACGACGGTATAATGAAGAGGTCAGTAAATAATTCTATCACCATAAAACAAATGCTAAACTGGATAAATTTGTTAAAAACCATTTCAGAACTCTGGAAACCAACCAAAAGCAAACAAATTAAGAAATATTTATTCAAGAAAAACTACGCTGAAATTAATGAAGAACAGTAAAAGTGTAAGGCTTCCCTGCATGGGGCTACTCCTATATTAAATGTCCCTTCCCAAGTCTGTCAATTACTAAGGCAAGACTGGCCTTGCTGAACAGGGAGTGTGCCTGATTGCCAGGGGAGGACAGAGTCTTGAAGTTACATTGGCATTATCAGTGAACTAGAAAATTTGGTTATAAATGAATGGGGAAAACCTTCGGTTCTGACAGCCTGAGGTTTTGGTCCCAGTTGGGAAGAGCAGTGGACCAGACAAACACTTAATGGAATGATCCTGAAAATGAGATCTATATAAGCGCTGATTAAAAAATGGAAATCACAGAAAAAACCCAAGTGAAAATTCTTGAGTATGACTTATATAAACTAACAATAGATTTGATATGAAAGGAAGAAGATTCAATCAACTTGACGACAGACCAAGATAAATCATCTAAATTGAAAAGAAAAATGTAAAAGATTAAAGAAAAAGAACACAGCTTTAAAGACTTATGGGACAGCATCAAGCATCCAACATACATTTAGTGGGACTATCAGAGGGAGAGAAATGAGCATAAAAATTATAAGAAATGAGGGCCCCAAATATTCATATTTGATGAAAAATTATCACTTCAAAAATCCACAAAGCTCAACAGGTCCCAAGAAAGATAAACATAGAGAGATCCAACCAAAACATAGCATAATCAAATTACTGAAAGCCAAAGACAAATAGAAAAATTTGAAAGGAAAAAGGGAAAAATGACTCACTACATATAAGGCTACATCAGTATGAATAACAAGCTGATTTCACATCTGAAAAACTGGAGACCCAGAAGGTAACGGAATGATACAAAGTGCCGAAAGGAAAAACTGCCAAAGATAATTTTATATTCAGAAAGAGGATCATTCATTTCTAGCATATCAGCCTTACAAGAAATACTAAAGAAAGGTTTTAAGGCTGAAAGGTATTAAATCTACCAGAAGAAAGATAGAGGCCTGGAAGCATAAATACATGAGTAAATAGAAAAGATGCTTAAGTATTTATTTTCTCTTTTATTTTCTTAATTTCTTTTAGAAGCATAAAATCATGTATAGCAACATCGTTAGCATTATCATTAACACTATGGCCTTACTGATTTTCTGCCTAGCTGTTCCATTAGAAATTCCAATACCTCCTTCTCAGAAATTAATGAAACAGCTAGGCAGAAAATCAGTAAGGCCATGGAAAACTTTAACGACATCAAGTAACTTGACCTAAATAACATTTAAAGAATCCTCAACCTCACAACATCAGATTACAAATTCTTTTCAAGATCACATGGAACATTCTCCAAGACAGACATATGCTCCACATAAAATAAGTATTAATAAATTCATAAGAATTGAAATCATAGAAAGTATGCTCTCTGATCTCAACAAAAATATATAAATCAGGAACAAATAGTTTTGGGAAATAATAAAATATTTAGAAGTTGAACAACCCATTTCTAAATCACCTGTGGATGAAAAATAAGTCACAAAGAAAATTACAAAATTGACTGGAAATAAAAACACAACATATAGAAATGTATGGTATACAGTAAAAGCAGTGGTTAAAGTGACAGTTATAGCTTTCAGTGCTATTTTGGAAAGGAAGAAAAATCTAAAATCATAATCTAAACTTCACTTCAAGAAGGCAGAAAAGAAAAGAAAAAAGTTCAAAAGGAGGTAGAATTCACAAAATAAGGATCAGAGTAGAATCAATGAAATAAAAACAACTGCAAAAAAATCAAGGCAACTAAAATTGGAAAGACTTAAAAATTTATAAACTTTTAGCTAAACTGACCAAGAAAAAAAGCAGAGTAAAATACAAATTAACAAATCAATAATGAAATAAAAAACATCGCTATAGACCTACAGTAATTTCTGGATTATAGTGGAATTTGAAACATTTACGCCAACAAATGGACAACTTAGATTGAATGGACAAATTCAATGAAAGACATAAATTACCAAAATTGACTCAAGAAAAAGAAGAAAAGTAGAATAATAAGGTAAAGAAATTGAATTAGTAATTGAACATTTTCCCATGAAAAAAATCCCAGACTCAGACTGCTTCACTGGCAAATTCTATCCAACATTTAAGGAAGAAATTAAACCAATCCAATACAAACACTTACAGAAAATAGACAAGGAAATACCTCTAAATGAATTTTATAAGGCTAATACAACCCTGATACCAAAGTAGATAACCACATTTCAGGAAAACAAATCTACAGCTTAATATGCCACATGAATGTAGATACAAAGTTCCTTCCCAAAATATTAACAAATTCCATCCACCAACATGTAAATTATGCAGCATGACCAAGTGAAATTATACCCCACTAATGCAATCATAACATCTGAAGATCAAGTACTGTAATAGGCCATGTTAATAAAGGACAAACAGCATGATTATTTCAGTAAGAGCAGGAAACACACACAACAAACAGGAAATACAAAGGAACTTCCTCAAACTGATAAGAGCATCTACAATAAAACCTATAACTAACATCAGAATTAATGGTGAAAGACTATATGCTTTGCCCTTAATCAGAAAAAAAGCCAGGAAGTAAACACTCACTACTTCTTTTTAACATTTACTGGCAGCTCTAGGTAACACATTAAGACAAGCAAAAGAAATAAAAAGGCATCTAGGTTGGAAAGGAAAAAGTAAAACTACTTTTATTTGTAGAGGATACAATCCTTTCTGTAGAAAATCCCAAGGTACCTAAAAAAAAAAACTATTATAATAAGTGAGTTCATCAAGGTCACAGAACTCAGGATCAACATTCAAAAATCTATTTTATTTCTATATACTAGCAATGAACAACCTGAAAATAAAATTAAGAAAAGAATTACATACACAGTAACTTCAAAACGAATAAAATACTTGGGAAAACATTTAACAGAAAAGCACAAGAACTTAAGACTAAAAACCACAAAACATTGACAAAGGAAATTAAATGAGATCTAAATAAATGAAACAAAATCATGTTCATAGACTGAAAGACAATATTGTTAAGTGGCAATTTTCCCCAAATTGATTTGTGGACTCCATAAAATCCTTAGCAAAATGCCATGAAGGGGCTTCCCTGGTGGCGCAGTGGTTGAGAGTCCGCCTGCCGATGCAGGGGACACGGGTTCATGCCCTGGTCTGGGAGGATCCCACGTGCCGCGGAGCAGCTGGGCCCGTGAGCCGTGGCCGCTGGGCCTGCGCGTCCGGAGCCTGTGCTCCGCAACAGGAGAGGCCACAACAGTGAGGGGCCCGCATACCGCAAAAAAAACAAAAAAACATGAGCCATGAAAGAAAGATAAATAGAGGCTTTGTTATGAAATTTGATCAATGAAACTTGAACTGAGAATGTCATATATTCTATACCAAAATTCCATCAAGTTTTGTGTTTGTTTGTTTTTGTAGTAATTGACAACCTTATCCTAAAATTGAGAAACTTATTCTAAAATGTATATGGAAATGTAAAAGACCTAGAATTTGAATTTTTCAATTTGTATTAAAAAATAAAGTTGAGCCATAGACTAGGAGAATATATTTGAAAATCATATATCTGATAAAGACATATATCTAGAATACATAAAGAACTCAAACCTCAATGAACAAAGACAAATAACCCAATTTTAAAATGGTCAAAAGATATGAATAAACATTTCACCAAAGATATATAAATGGCTAATAAGAAAATAAAAAGATGTTCAACTTCATTAGTCATTAGAGAAATGCAAATTAAAACCACAATAAGATATCATTACACACATAGTAGAACAGCTATAATGCAAAATACTGACAGTACCAAGCTTTGGCAAAAATGTGGAGAAAATAAAACCCTCATATGTTACTGGTGAGAAACGTAAAATGGCAGACTTCCCCTGTTGTGCAGTGATTAAGAACCCACCTGCCAATGCAGGGGACACTGTTTGAGCCCTGGTCTGGGAAGATCCCACATGCCATGGAGCAACTAAGCCCATACACCACAACTACTAAGCCTGTGCTATAAAGCCCGCAAGCCACAATTACTGAGCCCACGTCCCACAACTACTGAAGCCTGCGTGCCCTAGAGCCCGTGCTCCACAACAAGAAAAGCCACTGCAATGAGAAGCCCGCACACCGCAATGAAGAGTAGCCCCCGCTCGCCGCAACTAGAGAAAGCCCGCACGCAGCAATGAAAACCCAACACAGCACCCCCCAAAAAACAAAAAGGAAATGTTAAATGGCACAGACACTTTGGAAAATAGTTTGATAATTTCTTGAAAAGTTAACAAGTACTAACCTTGGGACTCAACAATTCCACCCCTAGGTACCTACACAAGAGCAGTAAAAATATGTCTTCACAAGCACCTGTACACAAAGAAATACCCCTAGCATCATTATCCTAACAGCCAAAAGTCTAAAGAAAACTCTATATGTCCATCAATTGATGATTGAATAAACAAAATATGATATATCCATACAATGGAATATTATTCATCACTGGAAAGCAATGAACCACTACAATGAACATGCAACACTGTCGAAGAACCTCAGGAATCTTATGCTAAGTGAAATAAGTCAGACACAAAAGATTGCATAGGAGTGATTCCATTTAAATGAAATTTCTAGAAAAGACAAATCTATAGCAACAGATAACGGACCAGTGGTTGCCCGGGGCTGGAAGTGGTAGCAAGGATTGAATGCAAAAAAGTACCAGGAAATTTTTGGTGTGATAGAAATGTTCTAAAACTCAATTGTAGTGATTATTGCACAGGTTTGTAAATTTACTTTTAAAATCATTGAATTGGTATTTCCCTGGTGGCGCAGCGGTTAAGAATCCGCCTGCCAATGCAGGGGACACGGGTTCGAGCCCTGGTCCAGGAAGATCCCACATGCCGCGGAGCAACTAAACCCGTGCACCACAACTACTGAGCCTGCGGTCTAGAGCCCACTAGCCACAACTACTGAGCCTGAATGCCACAACTACTGAAGCCCGTGTGCCTAGAGCCTGTGCTCCACAGCAAGAGAAGCCACCGCAATGAGAAGCCTGCGCACTGCAATGAAGAGTAGCCCTCGCTAATGGCAACTAGAGAAAGCCCGTGTGCAGCAATGAAAAACAAACCCAGCGCAGCCAAAAAAATAAATAAATCTATTTTTTTTAAGTCATCAAATTGTACAGTTATAATGTGAATTTCCAAGTATGTAAATTAAACCTCAATAAAAGGAATTTAGACTAAACAATAAAACAATAGACAAGACTAGGCTGACTGCAGCAGAAACTTGTATTAGGGTGAATGTTCAGTCTCTTGTCATGTCCCCTTCTATCATAATTTCTTCCTGACCCACAGCAGTGCTCATCCTCACCAGCCCCACCATGGAAAATACAACTGCTCAACATATTTCTGCCCTCTGGGCCACGGTTCACTGGACAATAAGTGGGCACCAGGTTGAGCTCATGAAGATTTAGATTAGAAATCAAGAAAGCAACATTGGTCTCTCTGTCATTGATCCTCTATTATGTATCTTCATAATTTGTTAATTACAAGAAAAAAAAGTAGATATACAGGAAAAAATAATAAAAGTGGAAGAAGGAGTCTGCCTAGTCTTTCAACAATTTCCAAAATCCAGTCCTGGTTCTTACCATGATTCAGCTACATGACCCCTACTCTCATACAATGAGACATCTGTGAGGTCTTTAATAACAAGAAAAAATTCTTTTTGACCAAGTTAGTGTAAAAAGTCCTAACTAATGCAAGGATCAGTGCTTCCCAATTGAGGCAAGGAAACCTGAAGAGTGGGGAGGTGTTTTGGGTTTTCACAAGCACTGGAGAGCATTACTAACATTTAATGGATGATAACCAGGTTTAATACATATTCTGAACTGTGAGGAATGGTCCACCTCAAGAAAAGTTCCTGCCCCAAACACTCAGGAGATTCCCATTGAGGAATAGTAACACAGACCTAGACTTACACTAGCAACATTTAAAAAAAAAATTACAGAAACCCAGTGAAAATAAATCATCATGCCATCATACTAAAAAGTAAGAAATAGAGGTTCCTTCCAATTCATGAATACTACTTCTCAGGGGTAACCACTATTAACAGTTTGGTGTATATCCCTGCAGCTTTTGTCTTTCCTTAGAAGAACACATCTAGATTTTCAACACAAAACACATTATCTTTCACTTAAAAATATATCAACTATCATTTTAAGTAATAACCAATGAACAAGAATGTAAAGGTTATTGTTATAAAATATTTAAAATAGATAACTATAAATGTTGTGTCATAACACTGTCTGATACATATTATAAGATATTTTCAAATTTTAAAACTTAAATATTTATGTCAAATACTGTTCTATGTTTTCCTCTAAGAGTTTTATATTGTCCAGCCTTACATTTAGGTCTTTAATCCATTTTGAGTTTATTTTTGTGTATGGTGTTAGGGAGTGTCCTAATTTCATTCTTTCACATGTAGCTGTCCAGTTTTCCCAGCACCACTTACTGAAGAGACTGTCTTTTCTCCTTGTTTATTCTTGCTTCCTTTGTCATAGATTGGGTGACCGTAGGTGCATGGGTTTATCTCTGGGCTTTCTATCCTGTTTCATTGATCTATATTTCTGTTTTTGTGCCAGTACCATACTGTCTTGATTACTGTAGCTTTGTAGTATAGTCTGAAGTCAGGGAGCCTTATTCCTCCAGCTCCATTTTTCTTTCTCCAGATTGCTTTGGCCATTTGGGGTCTTTTGTGTTTCCATACAAATTGTAAAACTTTTTGTTCTAGCTCTGTAAAGAATGCCATTGGTAATTAGATAGGGATTGCACTGAATCTGTAGATTGCTTTGGGTAGTATACTCATTTTCACAATGCTGATTCTTCCAATCCAAGAACATGGTATACCTCTCCATCTATTTGTGTCATATTTGATTTCTTTCATCAGTGTCTTGTAGTTTTCTGCATATAGGTCTTTTGCCTCCTTAGGTAGGTTTATTCCTAGGTATTTTATTCTTTGGTTGCAATGGTAAATGTGTATAGCACAGGAAAAAAAAAAGAAGGTACAATCTGTTTGCAGGACATTTATTAAGTTAACCTTAGAAATACATTTCAATATACATTAGGTGCAGACAAATACTGTTGATTCCACTTATACGAGGTACCTAGAATAGTCAGATTCATGGAGTCAGAAAGTACACTGGTCGATGCCAGGGGCCGAGGGGTAGGGGTGGGGAGGGGTTGGGGAGGAAGAATGGGAAGTTAGTGTTTAAAGGGGACAGAGTTTCACTTTCAGGAACGTTAAAAATTCGGGAGATGGATGATGGCGAGAGTTGCACAACAATGTGAATGTACTTAATGCCACTGAACTGCACAGTTAAATATGGTTAAAATAGTATGTTTTATATTATGTGACTTTTACCACAATAAAAAAAAATTTTAAAAACTCGAAGATAATTTCATTTCCATCTTCATAAAAATTTACATATAGCAGTACTCATAGGTAGCAACTAATAGGAGGCAGAGGGGACTAAAATTGAATAAAATGACCTGTGCAACTTCTCTACATGCCAAAAATGTTTAAAAATCAAGAAAAAACAGCCTTCAGGGCACATAGTAAATCATATATCTCACTGTAAGAGAGAGGCTTAAACTAAAGCCAAAGAATGTGATTTACTACCAGCATTTCCAGAGTTCCCCACAGCCTTCACTACACTGCATGATGGTAGGATTTCATCGGGTAACTGTTCTAACTTCTCGCCTGAACTTTTTTTTTCTCCCTAGAATGATATTATCTTTCAAATTACACTCTAGAAGAATTCATCACTCTGACAATGTATCATTAATCAAAGTAAAGAGGGTTGATATTTTATAGCATTTTGGAATGGATGGCACCTTATAAAAGTTAAGGTCCAACAGTAAAAGTTCTAGTTTAGTTAGAAAAATGATACACTTTATGGTAGTGTCAGTGTTTCAAAACTCTAGCACCATCATCCCAAACCCTGGCTATCCAGCAACATTAATAATCATGTTGACATAACCATGCATCCTTATATGATCCAGAAGTTCCAGCTCAAAGAAGTTCACATGTGATTTAGACCGACGGTTACTTCCTAAGTTTGAAACAAAATGTTGAAATGTCTCTTTTCATGGTCCTAACTTTCACTGATTTTCCAGCTGCAAAATTTTAGAAGAGATTTACTGCAACCACAGCCTTGTATTAAAAATGGAAAACTCTACTGATGTGTATAAAATGGATGACTAATAAATAAATAAATAGATAAATAAACATTAAAAAAAATGGAAAACTCTAATTCCTGTAGAAGAGTTTTGTTATTTTATTGGTACTTGCTAGGCAAATAGATAATAGAGGTAGAGACAGAGGTGTACACATATACACATACACAGAAAAAATTGTGTTACATATACACAGAACCCAAGAAACATTATGAATTCACTGGTTACAATGACTGTTGAACACAGTTGGAATTTGGATAGCTTTTAACTATAAAAGTCATTTCAGGAAGATGAAATTATGCACTAATGGAATTTTTTAAAAAGTAATATATATATATATATATGTATATATATATATATATGTGTAGGTATATAGGGTTTTTTGGCCTTACTTTTGAGAAAACACTTCCCTCCCATATAGAGAATATTCTCCCAAGTACAGTTTTTTCTGGTTTCTTTGACGTGAATTAACTCATATGCAATTGGTAAATAAGGGAATGATGTCAGCATAAAACTATGGAGTTTTATTGATTCTTAAGTTTTTCTTTTCCAGCACATTACTGTTTTGAGGCAATCGGGGGCAAGCTGTCTCACAATTAAAGCCAAAGTCTTAGCAATTTATAAAGATCTTAGGGGGAAAAAAAAGCTGAAAATCTATAAAAATGCCTCCCCACAGTGCAAGTACAGACTACTTTAATGACTTTAATGACCATGCATTCCACTAAGTTAAGCTATCTGGAAAAAATGTGAGTGCAGATAAAGAAGTAATAAAGATACTCTCTGATTTAAAACAATGGATTAAGAAAGGAGGCAACAGTTTGATTCAGAGTTTTCATTTTGACAAAAATGATGTCATTAGAAGTGAATTACTACCAGGACCTATATCACAGAGAAGGAAACACAAGTCCTCAAGGAACATGTGCCAGTGGTTTTATAAGGATGGTTAACTGTTTTTGTTAGGGCTCTGATTACAAAGTGCCATGGGATTTGAGTGGCCTTCCCCTAACCCTAATTTTTCCTGGAGCCCTATTAGATAGGTAGGGGATCATCCAGAATGGGAAGTTTTTCAGAAATTGTATATTGTTACGGCAGTAATACATGTACACTAAAGAACTGTGCTTTAATTTATAGTAAAATATACTTTTTTATTAAAACTCATCAAAACATTTGCTCAAGGTATATTTATCCAAAGAAACCTCCACAGATTATTTTCCTAGCGTATTTCTATTTATATATTTATATATATACATATATATATATATATTAAATACAGTGCATGATTATAAACCTGTTAACTAAAATCAACAATAACAAACCAGACTAAATCTCTCTGAGTTGGAAGCTACATAGAAAAGAAGGAATACTAAACATACCAAGCAGATAAATTTTCTCAAATTATCATGTATCTATGATAAGATGCAATAAGCCCATGAAACTTCCACCTAGTAAAACTATCTTTGCAGAGTAAAAATTATTTATAAAAGTACATAACTATGAACATCCTAACCCAATAAACAAGAATGAAAAAGACTGAGGTAAGAGGTGGACGGGCCCCTGGGCTGGACAGATGGTATTTGTCAAGCGGAGTAAAATTGGAGCTTTGTTTTCCCTAGACACTTCAAGGACCAAGTTAATGACAGGAGCTGAGCTCTGCTCTAGTAAAGAGATAAGATGACCACTCTTGAGGTCAAGGAGACCTCCCCGACTGCACATGGGGGTCAAAAGGGAGGGGCTCCACCCCATAATAGGTGCTGTCAAACCTCCCACTAGCCTCTGTGCTGGAATCCATCTTGGTAAAACGCAACATGCGCAGGCATGTTGGGGAGTGTCCTAGAACAGGTCAGATGTGGGAAGAGAAGTGAGATAATTGGTCAAAGGTAAACAAAGACCTGGACTAACTGCCCTGTACAAATGATTTAACCATCTCTTTACTACACTCTTCCTCATTAGGGAGGACGCCCACACCCTTTCTCTCCAGGTGTGTATTTCTGCCTTGCTTCTGTCTCAAATAAAAAAACAGTTTCTCTGTGTTCTCCCCCACATGTTGCACTGTGTCTCTAATAATAAACTTTGTACCTGTTTTTACAGTCTTTGCCTCCTTAAGAAATTGATTTTTCAAATGGGGCAGGAGCCGGGGGAACTTTGCTTCTAGCCTCTAGCCCCTGGTAGCTAGGATTCCTGGTTTTCATTCAGGCTACCCAGGTTCGATTCCTGGGCAGGGAACTAAGACCCTGCTGCTGTCTCTCTGAGATCAAGATGGAGCTTCATCTCTCAACTTTTTCACATTATTAAAATATATACTCTATTCTTAGAGCAAATTGTTATTTTGCTTTTCTGATGAATCCACCTTTACAGATAGTCTTAGTACAAATTTATTCCCTAAAAATAGGCTTTACCATAGGGTCAACTCTGAATTTTCCATGAAAGTCAAAGTAAAAGGTATCCATAAATAAAGGACTTGACCAAAGTTTTTGTCTACTGTTAGGATCAAAAGAAAGAAAGAAAAAAGTCAACTTCAGGCCAGCTGAAAGGTAAAGAAACAAAGGACAGGAATTTCCATATAGCAGACACCAGAAAGAAAAACAGAGTTTGACTAAAAGTCCCCATATAAATACATGAAGAAACAGGAGAAAACTAAATATTTATAGGATGAAAGAAAATTGCAACAGAGAAACTCACAACAGAATCATGTTTCAAATCCAGTTCTGCTCATCATATTTCTAAAAACAGATATGAAATTTGCATAAGTAGTACAAAAATGTCAATGGTATGAAGAACTACTTATTGCAAGCTAGTTAGGAATCAAATCCTGGAAGTGTGAAATTCATTTGACTGAAGTTTATTGCTTATTCCAGCATCATTTCAATATAACTTTAAGTAGAACTTAAAGGACCCTTAGATTTACCTTTCCTCTAAACGTCTAATGGAAACCACAGGTTTTATTAATCAAAGATTTATGTGTTACTATTCCTCCTTGACACATAAGGGATAATAAAAAAATAAGCAAGTACCTGGACACAGGCCTCAGATAATAAATGCAATTTACTATTCAATAGACAGTAAATGTCAAATAAAAGTAATCTGGACTCAATATTTAGTACTATCATAAAGTAACGTGAGAGTAACAAAATAAAACACACTTAATGCCATTAAACTATTTAAAAATAAGACAATATAGCATATAAATGTAATAGCTAAAAAATAATATATTGTCAAAATTTTTAAATCACTTGCTATTAAGAAAAATAACAAAATGTGATCTCAGCCTTTCAAATTTTATTGCAACATTAAAAATTCTATTTAGAGAGCATTCTTAAAAGTGAGCCAGAATAGCAACAAGAAAACAACCTAGGAAATTCACACCTGCAATCCGCTTTCTATTTGCAGTTTTGATGCCATATAATTATACACTATATTAATTATCTTAGCAAGTACTTACTACTGTTTTCAACTAATATTACATGTATAATGTATCCAGATGACTTAGCTGCTTTTAGCAATTATACATATTTGAGATACATGAAGAACAAATGATTTAATATGCAATGATTTGAATTACAGATTTTTAGGCATAGCAGAATAAACTCACTAATAAATAACAATCAATAGTTTTTCATTCGTTTTCTTATACATAGTAATGCTACTACTATGTATAAGTAGTACATCACAATTGACAATTTTTATCCCATAAATACCAATGAACGTAAAATATAGTAAAAAAAAAAAAAGAAAAAACTACTGTAAAATTTGTCAGACTCCATAAGAAACCTGTAAGATAATATGGGTAGCACCTGTAAATTATAAAGACTCCTCAAATAATCAGCATCAATGTGATTGATTAAAGGGTCAGACATGTGGTTAGACTAATGATTTTTTTTAAAACAACGCACATTTATTATCTCATGAGTTCTATGAGTCAGAGTCTAGTTCCAGCTTAACTGGATGCTCTGCTCAAGATCTTAGAAGGCTGCAGGCAAGGTGTGGGCCAGGCTGCATTCCTTCCTGAGTTTGGGGTTCTCTTCCAAGCTCACAAGGTTGTTGACGGAATTCAGTTCCTGAGGCTACAGGACTGAAGTTCCGGTTTTCTTGCTTGCTGCCAGCCTGAGGCTGCTCTCAGTTCCTAGAGGCTGCCCACACTTTCTTGCTATGTGGCCCTCTCCCTCTCCCAGGTCCTCTCACTACAGGGCAGGTTACTTCTTTAAAGCCAACTAGAGGATCTCTCTGACCTCAGGGAGGGCCTCGGTCTCCCTTTTAAGAGCTTTCATGTGATTAAGCCAGGTCCACCCAGAATCAACTCCTTTTTGATAACTCAAAATCAACTTATTTGGAACCATAATTACATCTGCAAAACCCCTTGACCTTTGTCACATTCTATTGGCAAGTCACAGGTTCTCAGACTAATGATCTTTATGGTCCCCTCTAATATTGAGCTTCTATTATTTTCTATTTGGATAAGGAAGAGGTCTGTATTTTTCTAATATTTTACCTCACTGTATTTTCACAAAAGTCTTCCAAAATATGTATTACTATAACACTTTTTAAAAATCCCTAAAACCAAAAGTAACAATTTCATTAATTCTTTAGAGTCATTATCATTAAAATACTTTGTTTTCTAGATTCTAAATTTAGATGGTCTAAGAACTGCATTGAATTTTTACAAACACTATATCCTGAATAATAAAACCTAATGCATGGAGCACCTGCTATGAGCAGAATACTTTTATATTTGTTGTCATTTAATCAGATCCTCACAACATCTCTGCAAGCTTCTGAGCTTGCATATATGCGTTTTATCTTAAAGATTCTTTTAGCATAAATATTACAGAAACACCCTCTTTTCCCTTTGAGATGAATTCAGGCCACCTCTGCATTAAACCCTAGCACTGCAAAATGGCCATAAGCACATGAAAAGATGTTCAACATAATTAGTAATCGGGGAAATGCAAATGAAAACCGTAATGAGATACTACTTCACACCCACTAGGTCAAAAAGTGAGATTAATAACTGTTGGCTAGGGCACAGAGAAATCAGAACTTTCATATTCTGTTGATAGGTGTGAAATGGAGCAGCCACTTTGGAAAACACTCTGGCAGTTCCTCAAACAATTAAATGCTAGAGTTACCATACAACTCAGCAAGTCCACTACTAGAGGTATAGCAACGAAAAATTAAAACATATGCCCACAAAAACCTGTCCATAAATATTCACAGCAGCATTATTCATAATGGCCAAAAGATGGAAACAGCCAAATTTAGGATATTGACATTACCTGGACTCTAAAATCATGGGAATTTATGATAATTCCTTTTTGAGGAAACATTTACTCCCCATCCTTATATTTCTATCTTATTTGTGAGACTTTGGGAGAAGAAAGTGAGTGCGCTGACCTCTGCCCTTTCTGGGTTCTCCAAGGGCTACCTGTCCAGAGAGGGATGTATTCCAGTCTAGATCTCCATTAAGGAGTTTTTCTGGGTAGGTCCTGCCCTGTCTATAACACTGGGGCGGCGGGGAGGGCAAAAAGTTCAGTTCCAGGAAATAGCAGGAAGCTGATCTGTCTGAACACCCATGCTACAACCACCAATTCTGATTGTATCGATAATAAAACTGATATTTTGATTTCTACCTTCTGACTCTAATACCTATTTCTCAATTGGTTTAGAACATGGAAAGTGAAGAAAGAGATGTTATATATTGCTCTTCAAAAATTGCAGTACACTCTGAAACTGGCCAACAATTATCTCTACTGTAATCTCATTCTGAATTACATATTGTCACAAGTCAGGTTGGCCAAGAAACCAATTCTGAGATTTGCCTGCCTGACTTTTACTGGGGCGTTCTCTGAGAAGAACACCTGTGGGTGAGTGAAGGAAGCAGAATTGGGCAAAGAAGAGAGTTGAATTTTATGCAACTGCCAATCCCAAGGGAGGAGCTGTGATGGCCCATCGGAGTTGTCCCCAATTGAGGCAAGAGGTAGCTGGGAATTTGTACCCTAACATAGAGCAGTTATTGGCCCAGAGGATGGGCTGCCTCCAGGGATGGAGTGTAAGCTTGGAGGTGGCAGTTCTCTTTGGGCAAAGGCAATTCCAGGGGAGAGACTCAACTATGATACAAATGCAGGCAACATTCCAGGCAGCTAGGGTAGTGAGTGTCTCATTTCTAAAGAGGAAGATCTGGGTGGCACACATAGCATCTACATTATGTGTGTACACAGCACTTAAAACGGGTACATTAGGATCATCCAAGTAAGCAACCACGATATTATCCAAAGGACCAGCTATGGCCTAGAATTACTGTATTATCCTGAACATTAACAGAATAACGGTAGTGTGAGCCTAAAAGCTGATACTGGTCATTGTCAAATGAAAGAAAAAAAATCGACCATTTTTCTACCAAAGTCGGAAAGCATAAATAGTATTATGATAACTGAGGTTCTGCCTGGTAATTATTTTCCTGTAGGTATGTTCAAGCAAACAAATACTCCCACTTATAATCCATATTTATGTAGGTATACCTTACTTCGTAGTTAAAAAAGTGAAGAGGTTGCATATAGATGCCTCATATTAGAAAACATAGAAAGTCTACCTCAGTTATCTCTTCTCTCATTACTAACCACCCCTCTTCCCAAGGTCTCTCCTTTCCAGTTAAGAAAATCTCCATTCTAATTAAGAAAATATATATACCAGAATCTATTAATGATTTTCTTAATCCAGCCTCCCCTTGCGCATGTCACACCTCACAATGAAATGCCTTTTGTTTGTTTTTCCCCCTGTTATCCCTTATCTCTGATTAACCTTGTCTCTTCTTTGATCTTTTGTTGTTAAAAGGAAATAGGAATTCCTGATATATTGAGGCCTTATTTCTCACCAATGTGAGGCTTACCAAGTGAAAAAACCTTTTGTTTTAACCCTTAGTGTTGAAAATCATTCTAAATACAGAAGTAGAATTTTCATCCTTGGTAATTCCCCTCATGAATTTACACATCATTTTGCAGATAATTAACTATTTCACAGAGGTTAGAGAAGGTTAAAAAAAAAAAAAACTTGTGCTGAAATCACTTCCAAGTATTAATCAATCGTAAATCAAAAGAAAGACCCTTTGAAATTATGTTAGTCAACATGGAAATGGTAATAGTTTGTCTTCAATTTTTCAGGGATTTATCTCTTAAGTGAAACAAAATATGCCAGGACAAAATGGTCCCTACTGACTGTGAACTTTGTAAAGACTCACTGGTATGTAGGCTGGGGGCTGAAATGATTAACAACACTCAAAATAAGCTATTCTTCATAATAACCAGAAATGCCAACATAGGTTAAATAATATAAAGTATAGCAGTCATTAGCCTAGAATGCTTGCTTTTTATATAGTAATGCTTAATATTCAGATATAAGATGTCTGCTCTAACTTCTCAGATTAGGTACAAATTCAACAGTCAACAAAAAAAATCTCATGACTTCTTTTTGTCTTCACAGTTTGCATATTTTTAAAATTGAGATACAGTTGCTGTACAATATTATATAAGTTACAGGTGTACAAAAAAAAATCTCATGACTTTGACAGTTACCAAAGTGGTGGAAAACTAAAAATGCTATGGCTGGTTAATGAGGGCTAAACAGAAAGAGGTATCCACTCACTGCTGAACAATGGCCATCAGGCCAAGACACAACAGCATCACGAACCTTACCTTAATGCACAGGGAAGAATGATGGAAACAAGAAGAAAAAAAGCAAGATGACTGAAAAAAAAAAAACAACAAAGGGCTAAACAGTGCACAGAAATAATAAGAAAACGGCAGATAGCTAACGGGACAATGGATTAAATTCAAGATGGGATAACAGAGAATGGGTAAGACCATGATAGAGGAGCAAAAATAAAGTACTAACCGGAAAAGCAAATCTCTGAGGATGAATGTGTAGTGACACATATTACATCAGCTAGTTGAGACCTCCTATTAACTGTTATAACAGCTACTGGTCAACATAATGGGCAGGAGTCACCAATATATAGTGAGACTCTGTCCACTGTACACTTTACTAAGATCGGAGGGAGTAGGTTATATATTCTGAAATAGCTTCCTTTAAAAAAACCTTTTTTTAATTTTAAAATTTTAGTTGAATAAAATAAAGGCTCAAATTTACTTGAATTACCTAAAGAAAGATAGCTCCTTCAAAGTATTTCATTACTTAGCAATCCGGGTACATAAAATGATGTTATATACAAAGAGAGTAGTAACCATGTTATGTTTAGCTCCCAATACAGGTGGTCTCTGTTTGCTCTTTTCTAAGGGTCAGCCTCACAATCTGACTTCCCCAGCAGACAATGAACTTCCCAGGAAAATCCTCAAGATAGCATCAAGTAGCAACTTTGGTCTCCACAGACTAGAGGGCAATCCAGAAGAGTAACATAAATATAGAAGATATATAGCTATTTATCATTATTTAACTTTAAAATATATACATAAGAGAATCCCTGTGTTTGAAAAAAACTCTCAAGGATTCATTATTCCTTGCTATGTTCTTTGATTTGTATACATATTATGAAATTCATTTATGTTAATTTCTAGAGATGAATGCATCTTCTACAATTAGAAATTCACTAGGAACTTAAATACCATTCTGCTATTTCTGGCTTACCAACCTTTCCTCCCCTGCAACCAAAACTAGAAAATGTGATGCTGGGATGAGATGAAGCTTACACTCAGTAAGTACTAATTCTCTCACTTCAGCATCAATTCCACATTTAGAATTTTATAAGAATATAATTTACAAAAATCATCTTCTATGTTAAGATATCTAATATATCCATTTTAATGACATTAACATGGAATAGAAAAATACTCAATGTTTACTATACATATGCTATGTCACATAACTTTTAGTAAGCATGATTTGACCCATGTCATATCTGCCTCTGGATTACAATAAACCATATCATGGCAAAGTCTGACTGTGTTTTGAAGTTGAATGTGGGGGGTGGGGGAGGACTGAGAGAGAGAAGCAGAAAGGGACAGAGTTCTGGAAGAGAGAGGGGAAGGAAGGGAGAGAGAAAAGAGAATCAGACTTAGATAAACCTTGAAGGTCAAATACTGAAGTTGAGGGAAGGAGCCATGTCTGATTCTTCTTTGTATCCTCCACACCAGCTAGCACAGTGCCTAAATTCACTGAGCAGTAATTCAGAAAATGTGCTGAATAAATCATTGAATGGAAAATTCTAACAAGAATTCACAGTGGGAAATTACACTCCTTACCCTTACAGTGGAGTACCTTTAGTTAAATTCTATATTATTTGCATATTAACAATTACACTCACTTTTGTATACATTAATTTTCATTTCCTGTGACTGTCCAGTCTTAGGATACTTCCTGAGGCAGGGGAGTAGTTGGTGGATTTCCTTTTGTTTTCCCTCCATCACTTCTGCCAGAAGGCTCTCAACACTGACTAGCCACTCAAAAGTTAACAGACTTCGGTAAATACTGATAAAAAAGTAAGGTCAGTTTTATGCTTTGTGGTTATCATGACGTGGGTCATCAGCATCTGTGAGAGCTACCAATATTTATATATGTTGAAGCAACATGTAAAGATTGAAGTCTACCAGTGACCTTTCTAAATACAGATATCAATATTAAAATTTACAAGATAATATTTAACCCTTCAATCCATTATACAAGGTACTCGACTCTCACTTTTATTTCCAGGTCCTTAAGAGGAGGATCCTAGTGTTATTCATCTGTGTAGGGTCACTGCCTAGCACTGACCCCACACAATGAATGAAATCTATGACAAAACAATGCATCATCAAACGTAACTGGTATAATGTTATATGAATATTTAACCATAATTATTGTTTAAGTATTAGAATCTTAAAGCCATCTGACAGCGTTTGAGTTTAGGCATTTCAAAAAACAACTATATGAGGATAAATAAAAGTTTGTGATATGTAGGAGGAAAAGTAGAAACCTGAGAGATAAGC
This sequence comes from Monodon monoceros, assembly GCF_005190385.1. Taxonomy (NCBI): domain Eukaryota; kingdom Metazoa; phylum Chordata; class Mammalia; order Artiodactyla; family Monodontidae; genus Monodon; species Monodon monoceros. Next base: position 98,234,008 of record NW_021703767.1, on the reverse strand, counting down.
TTATTTAAAAAATAGTGGGGGGCTTCCCTGGTGGCACAGTGGTTGAGAGTCCGCCTGCCGATGCAGGGGATGTGGGTTCATGCCCCGGTCCGGGAGGATCCCACATGCCGCAGAGCGGCTGGGCCCGTGAGCCATGGCCGCTGAGCCTGCGCGTCCGGAGCCTGTGCTCCGCAGCGGGAGAGGCCACAGCAGTGAGAGGCCCGCGTACCGCAAAAAATAAATAAATAAATAAATAAATAAAGTAAAATAAAAAAATAAAAAATAGTGGAGGAGGACAAATAAAAGACAAATTTTAAAAAAATAAACATGAGAAGAAAACAAGAGACTTCTATTTATAAACTAGATAGAAGTAATACTTAAAACAAATCATGTGTTCATTTGAAACCACAATAGATAAAAATATTGTCTAATTTTTAAATGTCAAGTTCACAGATAGAATGTGTAATGTAAAAACTCTAATCAAGCTAAGTGTTCCAGGAGCTATATTAAAGCACAGTTTAAACAACAAAATAAAATCCAGATTTGCATTCAGTAAAATAATTTTAAGTTATATGTAAAGACTGTAGATAATAGAATTTTACAAATTAATGCAAATCATCCTAAATTCTAGATAATTAAACATGTTTTATATGTCTTTGTGTGGAAACATTTTACAAATACACTGCAAGTAAAGAGTTTTAAACAGTCATACCTGCAAAAGAGTTGTTCTATGGAGTTTCAGTGCCCCCTTTTGATGAATTTTAGCAAAGCATCCTGAACAATAATCTTCTCCACATTCAAGGCATACCTTAAAAGATATTGAAAAATCATACAATCTTATAAAATATGACTTTGAGAAAATACTTGCATAAAAAATTCATTGCTCTCATCTTTACTTCTCCAATTACACACCTAGATGTCAGCCGAATTGAGAAGCCCAAGGAAACGGGACAACATTTGTCTGTTAAGATGTAACTTTTAGAAAAATTAACTTATAAACTTTAACTACTCTCATAGCAAAATAAATATAATAGCTGTAAGTAGGTTTTAGATATATGTGTTAGGTGCATGTATGTATGTACAATTTCTGAATAAATCACTAAAAAAACGGCAACCTCAGATCAAACTTCTTAACCTGGTAAAAATTAACAGCAATATCTCCGGGTCAAAACTATTTCATTATGAGTTCTTTTATCTTTCTGTATTGATCTACATGACACAATTAGTTTCAAAGGATGTGTATACTATTTGTCTCCAAAATTCCCCACAGTCTTCTTTGAACGGCACTACTTCACTGGTGATTCTCAAAATGTTGTTTTAAAGCATTCTTAGGAGATTCCTCAAAGGAAAAAAAGTGTAAGAAAAAAAACTGGATGGATCTTCATCAACATGTCAGCAATGTTTATGATTGGTGAAATGATTACAGACAAGTGTATATTTGTCTTGCAAGTTCTCTATGGTGCTAAAATGTCATTCTTTAAATTTGCGGATAAGTTGGAAAATGTGATATATCTCTACCTATGATGGTGCCAAGCAAGGGTGAAAGTGAGAAAAGGAAATGGAATTTTTACTGCAAGAGTAATTACTACTGTGCAGACGCACAGCCACTCTAACACCCTTTACAGTATGATAAAAAAAAATAGTGCAAATGGCTAGTAGCCCCCCTTTTCTTGAGTTTGGCCTAGGTTGAGAACATCCAGTAGTACAAATAAGAAAGCATGAGGCCTGGAGAGACAGTGTCAGAAAGTCTGTGCCAAGGAACTCACACTCCCTTTAGCTCTCTTTCATTTCCTCTCCCTTTAGGGTGCCCACCACCCTTCTCCCCCTCCTTCCTCTCCCCTCTCTCAGGGTATAATAAGCATAAAGCAGCTGGGGCAGACTGGGGAGAGACAGACCAGGTTCTTCTGCCTTGTACGGGTCACTGGTGACCTGATGCGCAATTCAGTGACACTTCTCAAACTGTACCATGCATACAAATCTCCTGGGATTTCCTTACAGTGCACACGCTGGTTTGGGAAGTCTGGAATGGGACCCAAGATCCTGCATTCTAATAAGAACCCGGGTGATGCCCATGCAGCTGCTGGGTGCAGACCACACAGGGAGTAAGAAGGCACTAGAGTGTATTGGATGAAGAAAAGGAGACTAAATTTAGGGGGGTATAAATTAGGAGTTTGGGATTAACAGATACACACTACTATATATAAAACAGATAACCAACAAGGACCTACTGTATAGCACAGAGAACTATTCTCAATATTTTTTTATAACCTATAAGAGAAAAGAATCTGAAAAAGAATATATATACAGGGCTTCCCTGGTGGCGCAGTGGTTGAGAATCTGCCTGCCAATGCAGGGGACACGGGTTCGAGCCCTGGTCTGGGAAGATCCCACATGCCGCAGAGCAACTGGGCCCGTGAGCCACAACTACTGAGCCTGCGCGTCTGGAGCCTGTGCTCCGCAACGGTAGAGGCCGCGATAATGAGAGGCCCGCGCACCGCGATGAAGAGTGGCCCCCACTTGCCACAACTAGAGAAAGCCCTCGCACAGAAACAAAGACCCAACACAGCCAAAAATAAATTAATTATTTTTTAAAAAAAGAATATATATACATATATATATCTATCACTTTGCTGTATACCTGAAATTAACACAACATTGTAATTCAACTATACTTCAATAAAAATTAAATAAAACCCAATAAGAGTCCATCAATTTTTTAAAGTTGTATTGCAAGTTCCCACATGATGATGCGGTTACCTACAATAATGTAGCCATGTTTATTAAATATGAAATGATTAGGACAACACTCCAAAAATAGGTTAAAAGAGTAGGGAGTTGTATATAACTAAAATGAAGCTAAAAAGTAAGGGTCAAATAACAATAACAATATCCACAACATTCAGGGAGCACTTACTCATTGTTCTAAGGGCTTCGTATGTTCCACCTCATTTAATTCTCACAATAACCCCATAAGGTTAGCATGACCATTGTACCTCCATTGTGAAGATGAGGCAACAAAGGAACATAATGATTGAGAATTTGTCCAGTCATACAGCTAATGGAGCCAGGATTTCAACCCCAGAGTCTGGTTCAAAGCTTAAGCTCTTACCCAAGACCCACATTACTCATAATCATTGACCATTAATTTCAGTATTAATCATTTATTAGAAAACCTTCATAAAATCTGCAACAAAATAAAGCCAAAATGTCAAATGATTGCATGGTCTGGTATTTATCAAAACCCAAATGTATTTTTCAAATGTGATTATAGCTACACAGAACTGGATTTATAATTTTAGTGGAAGAAAAATAAATACTATCCCTAGTATGGGAACTAATCCTAGCCTTTCAACTCCTGTTTCAAGAGCTATAGTCTCTTAGAGAAATGATGATACAAACATTATCTAAATCCGTAATTTTTAAGTGAAAAATTAAAAGCTATAATTTCACATACACATATGGAAGTATTACTGTATTAACGTAGACTTCAAAATGTATTCTACAACATGTCAGCTAATATTTTAATGAATTTCTCATAAATGTTCGGCACCATTTTTACAATGTAATATAGAGGACTGAGAGTCAGTTTCAGCATATAATTCTAAGCCAAATATTTGCTAACAATAGACTTTCAATGAAAGTAGCCAAACAGATGTTATACTGGAAGATCAAAGCTGGAGTCACAGAGTAAGCTTATATATTTTGTTACACAAGCATATGTGGATTTAAATTGGGTTAAAATGACCGCCAACTGGAAAATCTTTTTAGGTAGTTTGTATAACTGGCAGGAACATACTAAAAATGTGGATAAGGACGCCATTCCACCACAGATGCTTCTTTGACGATGGAGTACTAAAGTGCTGTTTTAGCAAATATCTTTTTAATTTGTTCAAGGCTAGATCACTTATGCTAAGCCTTCAGAATCCATTTGAGTTTAATTAAAGTATCCACATTTGCCAAATTAATATGTAATTTTTAACTATCCATTTCACTTTTGTTATGTAGAAACAGCCTAAAGCCACTGGAATTTCTTTTAAAAATAAGAAATCTGCAAACTTGGGGTTTTATTTTTACCACCAACATATATGAATGCAACATATATAAAATGTGCCAACAACAAAAGGCATACAATTTACTATCTCTTCTCAATGTGCTAGGCACAATGCTAAATACTTCACATGCATTAACCATTATCCTCAATAACTCTGAGGTCGTTATACTACTGTTACCCGTTTTGTCCCATTTTACAAAGGAGAAGACAGAAACAAAAGAATTAAGTCATTTGCTGAAGTTCACATAGCTAACAACAGGTAAAGTTGAGATTCAAACCCCCAAAATGTAAGCTCTTACTCCCTACCTCCCATCCCTGTACAATTTTCCCTGATTAAGGTCCTGTCATAAGATATAGAAAGCCTGACTCTGATTATCCAGTCAGCATGACCATCTAGAATGATGGAAGCTAAGAACACAAGGTAACCTCAGAGTTCAACACTATAGAGTTCATTACATCTACCGAGCTTGAGTTTTTAAATAATTTTTTGTGCTTTTAACAAATACCATGGGATATTATTTTCATTTCAGATCAAAGAACATCTTTTCTTAAAATCTTAGTAAATCCTTTAAGAATGGTTGGGGCCTAAACCCTGACTTCTATTTACAACAGTTTTCAGGCAAATCAGTTTTGTAATCACTGCACACTTCATCACTCCCATCTGCTTTCCAGCCAAGGCACATGCCATTTATACTGTCCGGGAATGTCCTTTGCTTGCTTTCCCTTCTCTCTGGAAAAACAGATCCTTTATTTCCAAGTCAAATCTTATCTACATATGCCATATTGTTTGAACTCCATGGCCTTTAAAAAGTGCTCAACATAGAAGAGGATTAATAAGAAATATTGACTCATAGCTCCTATGCAAATACTTTTTCAGATCATGAACAGTGGGATCCAACAATTCAATTCTGCCATAAGACCCTTTTAGCTTTCATACTTCAAACTTCAGGAATATTAGCATTTGTTTATATTTTCTTAACTTTTCTGGATAGGTATAACTTGTTAAAATTCCACCATCATATCAAGTAAGGAGAAAAATAGTATGATGTATGATGTAAAAGTAAGAGCATTATACCAAGAGCCAGGGTTTTACATTTAATATTATTAGTGCTTTATTAGACTTAAAGCACTCTAACTCTCTGAGCTCAGTTAAAACTGCCATGAAATAAGGCTAGTAATACAATCTTAAACCAGAACTGATTATAACTAAATTCTCTGAAATTTAATAAATATTAGTTATAGTGATCCACAAACATTAGTTATAATCAAATTCTTTGGGGGAAAACTGCTTCCTAGGTATGTATAATATTTTAATTGCAAAATATATTGGATATCTTCCTTTCAGTTAGCTTCAATGGTAACAGTGTTTTCAATAACAGAAACGCTTTAAAGAAATGACTCATTCAACAAACATTTGCTGAGTACCTATTAAATTGCAGGCATAATTCAAGGTGGTAAGCACACAGCAGGGAACAAAAGTAAATCCCTACGCTCATGAAATTTACATTGTGGGTGAGTGGAAAATAAACAAATAAACATACACTAAAGGGTGATAAATGTTATATAGATGAATGAGGCAGCTTCACAAAACTATAGAGAGTCATCTCAGCTGTTGCTATTTTATAAAGAGCTGTTAGGACAGGCAATGTTTGAGTTGACCTTTATTGATATGAGGAGACCTTGGGGGGAAAAAATTTGATGGGGAAATATTAAGAGTTGAATTTTGAACACACTAAATTAGTGATTTTGGTTAGAAATCCAAGTAGAAGTGTTGATTAGGCAGTCTGAGTTGAAAGTTCAGGGGAGAGATGAGTTAAAGATGTAAATTTGGGAACCATCAAAATAAAGATGGGCTTTAAAACCAAGAGAGTAGATGAAACTACCTAAAGAACAAGTATAAACAGACTAGAGAAGAGGCCTGAGGACTAAGCCCTGTGGCACTCCAACGTTAAGGGGTCAAGAATACAGAAAAACAACAAAGCCCTACACAGAAAAATACATACCATACGATTCCATTTATATAAATTTCAGTAGGTTTAGCACCACTACATGTATGCTGCTAAAAATCAGAATAGTTGGTTTTGTAGTGGGAGTTAATTGGAAAAGGCACAAGGGAACTTTCTGGGGTATTCTATTATCTTGATGGGGGTGTATACATTTAAAATTTGTCCATTTCACAGTAGGTAAATTATACCTCAATAAAAAAAAAGAGAGAGAGAGAGAGAGACAATGGGAGGAGATAATGTGATGACAGCAAGTGTAGACAGCTCTTTAGAAATGTTACTAAAAGGGGTACAGGGGGAGATGTGGGGATCAAAGAAGAATTTCTGTTCCAGTTTTGGTTCGAGAAATACTGCATGTTCTTGTGCTGATAGGCACGATCCAAGGGAGAGAGGACAAAAGTTAGGTGGTGTCTTTAAACAAGAATGAGAGGATGAGATTCAGGGCATCGTGTAGCATTGGCCTTTCCTGGCAGCCTGCACACTTCACCCTTAGTAATGATCATGAAGAAAAAGACATGGCTACCAAGCAGGTTAAGTCGGGACAGGTGTATGAGCCCGTGTGAAAGTCTGATCTTACTCCAGTGTACATACTAGCAGAGCGGCTTTGTTCTCACACTGCCCACAAACCTTCCCTTTTATCTTGGGTTTTTCATGTTCAGAAGAATTTGCCATTTTATAATTAGATGGTTGTTTCACTGGCTCTGAAAGGGAAAAAAAAGACCAATCACATTAAAATACGATGTTCAGTTTTCTGATTGATAAAGGAAATTATGCACATTTCTAAATTCTCAAACAGTATATAAATATTAGTTGCCCAATAAGAATGGCATGTAGCCAAGTCTAATCTTCCCAGTAGACTAGGGAGCCCACAGTCCCCCTCCCACCCACTGTGACCACAGGGCCACACATATCCACCCATATCCATTCTGCTGTAAACTCAGTTGAACTGGACATGTAAAATTACAGAATGTTAAAAACTACGCTTTGGATAGAATTCCCATAGTGTTCTGCCCCATCTCTGGATCAAACTAAAGCCCACACAGAACAACTTCTATAATAAATGTTATATATATTTCTATAATTTGTTCTATCAAATTATCTTAACTATCCAAATTAAATGTTTATCCTCTATTTTAAAAATCTTATTTCTTTTAGAAGTACTGTAAATTCAAATTTTATTTTTGGTTTTTGCTATTTTCAAATAATGTATTAAAATATAAAGCAATTTTCAATATTCTTTTAATTTCCCAGAGTAAAATTTCAATCTATAATTTTATACTGCTAAAATTTTCTTCCTAGAGTTTAAGGAACAATGCTATGAAAGTCCTCACTTTTCAAAAATACTATTATTATGATCATATCCTAAGTTGATTTTTGACATAAAATAAGCACCCCTCCCCAAAATACAGATAAAATATATTTTGAGTATCAAAGATAAAGAGTCACCATTTTGGGGTTTAGAATCTTTATGCTGCATGAACAGTTCTAGCACTTAAATTTTCTATGTAATTCAAATGTAAAAAAAAGAAATACGTTCAGCATCTAATAATACAATGGTAAACTGTTTACCTTGAAGCTGCTCCTTCAGTAATTTTAATTTCACTTTTCCAGCAGAAAGCTGTATTAATAAAATAGATATTGTATGTCAGGTATACAAACTCAAATAAAGTTTAAGTTACTAATAAAAATATTATAAAGCCATGACATTTTGGTGCATCTTGAACAAAACAAACATTTTGAAAGAATAATATGAGATCTTTAATGCATATATAGGAATTTTAATTAAATCAAGAGAAAATTCATAAAAGAAAAATATATTTTGGAAATATATATAAACCAGTTTTTTTTTAAATGTCACAAATTATCTTTAAACAAAAATTACATATCACCATGAAATGATTTTAGGAAAGCACTAGCATTCAGATATTATAAAGGCTCAGTAAGCCTTTTCTATCTCTGATCTTTCTGAAACACACAAAGCCTAATATTTGTGTAGACTGAATCTAAGCTGAATTCTGACTAAGCTATTCTGCTCACATAACTGTAGAAGCTAATATTATTATCTTAATTGCCCAAATCAGAGAACCACATGTTTAAGCATCATAGGCATAACCTTCAAATATATTATTTGTGATCCCTGACTTTCCCAAGTTGTAGCCAAAAAAATTGAGTAAGTAACAATTATGGATAGGTATTTCAAATAAATAATCACTTAAAATCCTTGGATCTTAGGAGTTTAAGAAACAAAACAGACTCTCCAATTGCACATACTTGCCTTGGTCTTATTAAGACCAACGTCTGAAGTACACACACATTCACGGAGCATGGCGCACACTTATACACACACACTGTCAATTCATGCCTCATTTTCAATTTTCAATTTGCATGCTCAATTGCCCAATTTGTACATGAGAATATGAAAATAATGGTTGCCTCTATGTCTATGGCTGTACCAACTGCAGTCATCTTTGAAAATTTAGGCCTAATTATTTTCAGTGAATCTAGTGCTTTTGCTTCAAAAGGGCATTTGTTTGTTCCCATTCTTTAAGGAGCTGCTCAAATGCTATGTACCAAACACAGCAGACAATAGAATTGAAATAATCAATTTTTATGTGAACCACACTTTTATTTTTAAACTGGCAGTGTTGTACAAGTTACAGATAATTTAATCCTATTTTTTATAACCAAATTATCCAATACTATTACCTTAATGATACATCTGAATTGCAACATGATCTATGTGTTTACAGGCTACCTGGGCAGAATGCATATACCAAAGCAAAATGAATTCATTATCAGGGACATGTTATACTTTGTTCTTGTTACTGTGAATAATATTTTTCTGCTCTATGAATATAGCCATATTTACTTCATATGAATCAAACTGTATACAAATATTTCAATGAACAAACTGCTAGCTTACTATTTTTAGGCAAATAGAATTTCCTCCTAAGTCTGATTTTTATCTGTTGAGGAAAGAGATGAGGGTGGAGTAGGGTTGGACCAGGGATACACACACACACAGGCAAACACCATAAAGATATATGGATATGCATATGTGTGTATATATAAAACACCAGGAATTCAATATACTGAAGCCTATACCTTATTAACCCACTTATGACTCCACCAGGAGATGCTGAAGGGGTCCTATCAGGAGTCAGGGCAGCTTAGTGTCTCTACCACACAGACATATCATCTGGGCCCTTGGGGTCAGACTACGTTGTATTCATCGGCCTCCCTGGCATTCACAAATGCCTCCATCCTGCCACTAATGTCCTAATCCACCGTGCTGGGCCCACACTCCTTCCACAAGCCACCTTTTCAAACATCCTCATTCTTAATCCAATTAGCTACTCAACCTTTGCCATTCTCCACTACTTGTCCTTCCGTCCAGGCTGCTCTGCCCTTCCATGAAGCCCTTATTAAAGAGTCCTTTATCTTATGCCTTAAAAATTTCCTTAAAATATCTCTTCCAAAAGTTCACAGTAACTGGACCCACCTTTCCTCACACTCAACCTTCTCCACAGAACTCTCCAGAGGAAAGAGCTCCATTTCTACCCCCTTTCACTCACCAGGAGAGAAGGAAAATGTTCTCCCTGTTTGCTCCCCAGTGCTGCTTCCAGAATACTGGTCCGCTTTCACCAATACGTGAAGTTGCCTCTACTGAAGGTCCCCACCATCCACTTACCACCTTTATCAATACCCAGGATCCTCTTCCACCTGAAACCTCAGCAGTCTGTTCAGTATTTCTCTCCAGCACATTTCTGGGTGATGATCGTGGAGACTTTACTGTCCATGTTCACCTGATATCCTGATGCTGAAAACCCTCCGACATGCTGACTACTATGAACATCTAAGTGCCTCCTCAGCCACCTGACCATTATGACCAAACCTTGGACCTAAGCAGCAATCTGAATGGCCATACTTTCAAAATCCCAAACTCAGAGTTTCTCAGTGCAAACTGCAATCTCCTTACCTCCTTCCTCTTAGACCTCCCATTATCTACCAACCATTGTGATGAAATAATAGCAACTGGGTCCCCTACAAATCCATGCTGAATAAGCCCTGTGGGCTCTTATGGCTCTTCAGCAATCCATTCATCCATTTGCTACTAAACCTCAAACATGATTCTCACATGATTTGGCTACTCCAAATCTTCTCCATTCCAAAAACCTCAGATCCACCCCGTTTCCTTTCCTTAATCTGAACAGATGATCTTGCCTTCAAATTTACTAAGAATGTCAAGGTCTTCCTATTAGTATTTTTCCACAGCTTCCTGCCTTACTGCCTGTCAAAAACAACCTCTAAAAATGTACCTTTACTGCCACCTGTTTTCTCTTCCATTTTTCTTGTCTCAGAGAAAATGTGCCCTCCTTCCCCTGGCCAGGCCCCCCTCAAGGAGCTACCTCTTCAAAGACCTCAGCAACTGGCACCTCTCTCATTTGAATCTTCAATCTTTCTTCCACTAGTGAATCTATCCCTCAGCTACAGATTGGCTCACATCTTCCCCCTGATTCTAAATATATATATATATACACACACATATATATATACACACAGTATTTATATATATAGTATTTGTTTATATATTTTTGTATTATATATATAAAGTCTCCTTGATCCTATTAAAGCCTTGAGAGATCACCCTCTGTTCTCATGTTTACTGAAACTTTAGCCTTTACTCATTGCCACCTGCCTTTCTTTTTCAACCACTTGAAATATATTTTTACATCTGATAACAATCCAACCATCAAATCAAATTTATTGTTTTTAAAAATTCTCATTCTCCATAAATAAACATTTTAATGTGATTTTCAGTTAATATTACAATTGGTTTCACACATATTATCTCACACCTTGCTCAAAACTCTGTGGAGTAGTCAGCAAGTACTGTTATGGATGTTTACAAATATGGTAACAGTAGCCCAAGAAAGGTTACATCATTTGTTTAAAATCACAAAGCTAATGAGATGAGTCAGGATTTTAATCTATATAGGCTACCAAAGGGTTTCTTGTTCTTGGTACCACTGACATTTTAGGCCAAATAATTCTTTGTCGTGAGGTCTCCCCAGTGCATTGTAGAATGTTCAACAGCACCCCTGGCTTGTAGCCACTACACACCATTAGCCAAAAAAATCCCTCTCGGTGGTGATAACTAAAAATGTGTCCAGACATTGCCAAATGTCTCCTGGGGGACAAAATTGCCACCTGTTGAGAAACACTGCTAAAACTAAACCCAACTTTTTCATTACGAATACACCAATCAAGGTTGACTTCTCCATTTTTTTTCTAAAAATGTCCTCCTTTACTTTCATCTCCTATGAAATTACATTACTTTGACTCTATTTCTCCCATTATTTCTCTTCTCAGGCTCCCTTTACTGGAGAGCTGGCAAATTATCTTAGAGCTAGCCTGAAAGCCTGCATTTCAAATCTTGGCCCTGACCCTTGACGTGAGCAAGTTATTTAACTTTTTTGATGTTAAATTACTTCATTTGTGGAACTGGAAAAAATAACAACTGCCTCTTAAGAGTGATATAAGCACTTAATGAGATATAACAGGAAAAGCACTGTTGACTGGTATAAAACAGATAGTGAATAAATATTCAAGTTCTCTTTGCCTCCATATTCTCTGGGCTTTATCCTTCATACCTGCCCTTTATCCTTTACACCTTTCTTATCCTTTTTATAAATTCTTAGAGAGCACATTTACCCTCTCAGCTTCAATTAACACATGAGAATGCAAACAAAACTCTGAAATCTTTGAAATTTTCTAAGAAAGTAGAACTTAAATGTTTTTATTTAAAAAAACAAGGTAAATATGGATGTGTTAATTAACTCGATAGAGGGAATTCACTCACAATGTATATGTATATCAAATCACCGTGTTGTACACTTTAAATATCTTACAATTTTACTTGCCAATTATAAAATAAAGCTGGGAAAAGAAAGTAAGAGAAGGAGGGTAGAAGGGAGGGAGAGAAGGAGGAAGCCAACTATCTAGCTCTAAATCTAAACACCAGAACTTTTCTTTCCAGCTCCTTTATTTTTCTATCTCCTAGGCAATTCATCCTGGAATACCAGTTATATATTTGACTTCTTCTCTTCCTTTCTCACTGTGTTTTGGGTCCATGTTTCCTTTATATTTCTTCTGCTACATTCTCATTCAGACTCTTCTCATCTGACCTTTTAATAGACTTATAAATAGTCTCTCTGCTTCTATATCAGTGGCCTCCAAAGTAGCATGTATGCATGCCTGAGGGAGCTCGGAAAAGATCAAAGAGAAGAAAAGAAGCATCTATTCATGTTTATATCATCCTTGATTAATTTCCATATTTTGTTTTACAATGAACATGACATATTAGTATGCATATAAATAAATTATATTTATAAGTAGATAAAAAATTCATGGATAGAAAGTCCATTCTCAAAATATATTCTTTTTTTTTTTTTTTTTTTTGCGGTACGCGGGCCTCTCACTGTTGTGGCCTCTCCCATTGCGGAGCGCAGGCTCAGCGGCCATGGCTCACAGGCCCAGCCGCTCCGCAGCATGTGGGATCTTCCCGGACCGGGGCACAAACCCGTGTCCCCTGCATCGGCAGGCGGACTCTCAACCACTGCACCACCAGGGGAGCCCTCAAAATATATTCTTTATTGCTGTGGTACATGATCAAAAGAGTTTGAATATCATTTGCTCTAAACTCTACTTATATAAACTTCAAATGCACTGGATATTAACAAGATCAACCATCATACATCATTACCTTAAACCTGCTACTCTCCTGCTTCAAAGTTGTCAGGGAATTCTATTCACCCAGTGAAAAAGTCAACACTCCTGAGTCTGGTATTCAGGCCTCCTACCCTCCTGCCCAATCTTATTTCTACTCCCACCTTCTGTAACTCCCCAACCCCTCATGCTTTCATCATCAATTATGAGGTTTATGGGAATGGGCATTATGATTTATTCATCACTTTTCCTTACAAATATATCTAGTACACTCTCAAACATTTGTAGAGCTAAACTATTATTTCCCAAGCACAAATACACTACAGGGCAAAAATTACATAGTGAGTTTTCCTATAAATATTTACATATGTGCATCATCTTTTACATTAGGTAAGGATATCCTTGAGAACAAGGATAATTCAGTATAAGACAAAGAAGCATTAATAAATGCTATTAATAAATAGCAGGGCTTCCCTGGTGGCGCAGTGGTTGAGAGTCCGCCTGCCGATGCAGGGGACACGGGTTCGTGCCCCGGTACGGGAAGATCCCACAGGCCGCGGAGCAGCTGGGCCCGTGAGCCATGGCCGCTGAGCCTGCGCGTTCGGAGCCTGTGCTCCACAACGGGAGAGGCCACAACAGTGAGAGGCCCGCATACTGCAAAAATAAATAAATAAATAAATAGCATTAATAAATGCTATTGAATAAATAATAATCACAGAGTCAGCACTTTTAATATATTTACAACAACATCTAAAGTATGGAACACTGTCTCAGAAAGATAGTGAAAAATGCAAAGTGGATTATAAAACTTTTAATGCAAAAATTAAAGAAACATATCTCAGTAAGAGAATGACACTAAAGAATAAAATGCCTTTTCTAAGCCAAAAATGTTAGAAGTGCCAAGATGTCTGTAGATGCCAACTGACCCAATGAAAGTTTAATGATAGGTATATAAAAAAGAAAAAGCTATAGAAGTTAAAACTTACAAAGTCACAGATTTTGTACTAAAGAATCCAGAAGCAAAACAGTTTTCTTTACATAAGGACACTCATTTGCCTTTAACCTTAAATATTATGTAATGTTATATTTTACAATACACAGTAAAGATAAAGCAATTCTATGGCTGGGGAATTTTAAAGCATTTTCCCTTGGGTATCTTCACATATGGAATCAACAGTTTATGAATAATTATTATTCCAGCAGAACATAAATACATTAAATAAATGTGATATAACAAAAAGGCAGAAAAAAGTCTGTCCTTTGTTATATCAAATAATTTTGCTTTCACCTTAATATAGAACTACATAGTTCTATTTCACATACTAAAAATCAGAACTGAACTGAATGGAAAAATTCAGTTTAGAAAATTCACCTGAAGATGAATTTTTAAAAATCAACTTTCAGATGAAAAACAAAAACATATCTGAATAGTGAAAGCTGCATATTAGCCCATAAAATACAATTGAAATCCAATAACATGCAAACTTGTTAAAACAAGAATAGGAGGTTCTTAAGTATGGAAGGGAATGCAAGATCTGAAAAAATAATTTATATCTTCTCAGCAAACTGCCTAAGAATCAAATGGTATTTTCTTACCTTAATAACATTTCCTTTATTTTGTGACATCATGCATGATTGATTACCCAATCTGCCCACTTGTGCAGATTTCCAGCGACATCCACTTGACCTTCAATATATATGAACAGAAGACAAAATGTAATTACTATATTTCTCCTTTTAATGAAAACAAATATATTTTCCGTTTCAGAAAATGGAAATTCAGTTGTTAACATTTAACAGACCACCACAAAATGAAAATGAAATATCAAGAATGCCACAATATCCTCAGTAATTCTAAAATATAGCTCTGTTATATTTGGAACTTTTGAGAAGAAATGAATAAAAGTGAAATGTCCAAACACAGATGAAGAATTTCATTTTTTAGACATTTACAATGACTAAAGATAGCTTTACTGATTTACAGGAAATGTTACAGATTGTCATGCAGTTTTAAAAGCTAAGTGTTCACAAATGCAAAGAGAAAAAGGAAGCAAAACAAGACCCCCCAAAATTCAGCAGATCTACTATGTGATGAATTCCTATTAAGACTTCAAATTAGCTCCCACAGCAAAAGGTAACAGAGCTTGCAAAGAAGGCAAACTGTTTCGTTTTACAGTTTTCAAAGTACTTTTATCTGAGCCTCACAAAATCTTTTGAAGTCAACAGAGCAGGGAGGCCAATTCCCATTTTAAATAATAATGAGAGAAAAACTTGCCCAAAGCCACAGAAATAATAAATCATAAAACCAAGATTGGATAACCAGACTTTCCGTCTTCCTGACCAGTGACTAGCAGGTTCTCATTCCGGCTGTGACATTTACTATCTGTGTGACCTTAGAAAAGCATTTAACTATTCTGAAAACCCAGTCAAGCTTTAGAACATTTTTGAAAACATCTAGAAAAGGTTCCTCAACTAATGAACATTTACTCTTGGGGGCTGATTTCAGGAACTCTGATTCACAGATATATTCATGATCCACTGAGAAGCCCAAACTAAATCCAAATTAGTGAAGGTTTAAAAAAATAAGAAAGAGGGCTTCCCTGGTGGCGCAGTGGTTGGGGGTCTGCCTGCCGATGCAGGGGACGCGGGTTCGTGCCCCGGTCCAGGAGGGTCCCACATGCTGCGGAGCCACTGGGCCCATGGGCCGTGGCCGCTGGGCCTGCGTGTCCGGAGCCTGTGCTCCGCAATGGGAGAGGCCACAGCAGTGAGAGGCCCGCGTGCCACAAAAAAAAAAAAATCTTTAAAAAAATAAGAAAGAAAACGAAAAACCAAAAAAACACAATAAAAAAAGAGAATTGGCCATTGGATCATTAGGATAAGAGCAGCAAGATACAGAATAAACTTTGTCACCTGGGATGTACTACATTGAGATGACTTTGATTAAACCCATACTCTGGTTATTAGAAAGGTTGTGTGTATAGCTCATGAATACTCTTTCACAGAGTTAATCTCTAAAGACAAACACTACTAAAACTATAATAAACCTTTGAATTTTCTTTAATGGTTCAGAAGGTACTTTATAGATATTTGAGAATCATCATTTTGAATACTAAACAAAAGCAAATTTAATACACAAAGAGTCTGGTAATATTTAGTACCACCAAAAGCATATGAAATATGCCCATTCATTCTCTGTAGGAGAAAGTTATGCACTTTTGAAGCCTATTTGAAAGGAATTCTCCAATGTCTACCAAAATGTAAACTGCCATATACTTTGACCTAAAATTACATGGGTGGAAATTATCCCATAGATACTCTTATAGATGTAAGCAAAAATATATGTAAAAGCATATTCATGGCAGCATATATAATCACAAAATACTGAAAACTTAATAAAGATATGAAAAATAAATGCTATTATAGCCACACAAAGAAATACTATGCAGCCACTAAAAGAATGAGATCCCTGTGCACTGATGTGGCAAGAGCACTAAGATATATCAAGTAGAAAAGTAGAATGTGAATCCATCCACAGGCTTTTATAGATGAACTCATTTGAAAAATGTAAAAGACATGTCAGATACAAACCTACACACACACACACACACACACACACACACACATTCAAACACTTATATATACATAGGCTTGTACAAAGACAAGACATTTGTGGGAAGAAACATTTTAATTGTTAAAAGTGGTACTACACAATGGGCTGGGAGTCAGCCTAAAGTGAAGAAGAGATAATTCTCATTATATAACTATCAGTTATACTTGATTTTAATTATATTTATGTATTATTTTTACAACAAAGCAAAATGCTCGGTAAAATTAGTACAGATATGCAAGCATAATATTAGAGAAGTCTCATTAATAAAATTTCAGCTAAAGCACATTTGCTAAAAATATTTCAAACATACGTGAGGGTCTGAATGATTCTTATCTATGTGCATGTTAACCCCTGCCCCCCAAAAGTCTTTTAATAAATAAAAATGCCCTACACATAAACTGGCAATCTCCTATTCATGGCAATTTTATGGGAGCAAAGGGCAAGTTCTGCATTGCTGTCCTCAACATTCCAGACTATAACTGGTTCAGAAGAGGAATGTAAGAACAGAAATAAGAACATGTGAGACCAAATAAGGTTCTGAGGAAAGGGACACAAAGAGAAAAAGTAGGGGAAATTTAATATTGCTTGCTCATCAGGAAAAGCCAGAAATGATTCATTCAGGACAGACAGTCATTGGAGTGACAATAATATACAAAATAGTTCTTGACATAAGGACTTCAGTTTATAATAAAATTCATTTTATTCCTCTAAAATCCTCTAAAAATGTCACCCACCCTCTTTCTTCCTTTTCTTTGCTCCTTGTCGCTTGGAATTCTTGTAGTTTCTTTTCCATCTCTTGGTTCTCCAACTCTAACTGCACTTTCTCCATTCTCAGTTCTTGAGCATTTCTGAATAAGATTTAAATGCAAAATGTTCATTTGGGGTAAACAAACAAACCCCCCAAAAAGAAAAAAAAAAAGGCAAAGTAAGTTTATATTATGGTTTGCCCTTAATTAAAATTATGAATAATAAATATGTGAAAAACTATTTTAACTACTTCCTTTGTAGTCTTTGAAATATGGTTTCTAAAGTTAGCATTTGCCTTCAATTAATATTCTCCTGAAGCAAGGTATCGCTCCAAATCTTAGACTTTTGTTTTATTACATTGTTAGAGGTCTCAAATCATAATTCATGTTATACATGAGCTATGTCTTTATATATGTACAAATATCCATGACACACAAATAGAAAATAAAATAAAAATTATTTTCTAATTTTCATACTGTCCTTAAAGGATTCAAGTATTAATACTTTGAATCATAGTGTTTAAAATAACTATTCTGTATGGGCAGAATACACATTTTTGCTAAATTAATCATCTTGGAAAACTTCGATAAATTTCTACCTTTATGCCATGTATGTATAATACAAAAAGAGAAAGAGAGAGAGAGAAAGAGAGAGAAGGGCCTGCTTGGAGCCTATTAGGAAGAAAACCCCTATCAAGGGTTTTGGAACAGGAGCCATCAAAGGGATAAATGGGAACTGAGCCAAGCATCACCTATTGTTTCCACTGAAGGAAAGCAACAAGAAGAAAAGTTTCAGAGGACAGAGCAGAGCCCCCTTACAGATTCCTGTACAAGAGCTTTCGTAATAATATCTGAAGTTCATCAAGCTTTTGACACAAGCTATTTTCTTCATTCTACAATTCTGGTCCCTTGTCAGCCTCAGTCACTGAGTCTCTCTTTCAAGAAGTAAACCAACCTAGTTCTCTAGCTTTCATTCTCTATCATGAGTTTAAATCTCTTCCTTCGTTATTTCATTAGTGTCTTATTAAAATCAAGTAGTGTGGGCTACTTGGGTATGTGTGCCATGGCAAGGAACCAGAATAAGAATAATGAAGATAAGAGAGGGAAATAATTGAGAGGTGGTGAGCAATCCACCAAAGAGCAAGCGGATCAAAGATATGTCCCCAAGTGGACAGTCCAGGAAGATATATGGAAAGTGACAGGAGGCGAAAACTGTCTAGAGCGTTCAGAGAAGCTGGTGAAGATATTGAGAAAGAGAGGCATTACTTTCATTATATCTGTTCCCCAAGGAGTAATTCAGCCCCTACTACAAACAAGCACTGTCGTAAGTGATAGGATGTGAGACCCAATGGAGCTTCCATTATAGACAGGAACGTAGACAAACGTGAAGGTAATTGAAGTATAGTATAATGGTGTTTTCATTGGAGAAGTACAGGGAGATACTTGAGCACACAGAAAGGGCACATACCCAGCCCGTGGGGCCGTAGGAACAGTACCTGGTGGAAGTGAAGACTAAGCTGAGTCCCAAGGGATGAAAGGACTTAGCCGGTCAAAGGGAAGTGGTGAGAGCAGTGTTCCAGGAAGAAAGAAAAGTGTGGGTACAAGTAGAAAAGAGTGATGTGTGGGTCCAGGAACTAGAAGTTTCATGTGCCCAGGCATTAAGTGCAGGACGGAGAGAGTGGCAAGAAATGGAACTGCTGAGGTGGACAGTGGCCAGATTATGAAGAGCTATGTAGGCCATAATGAGGAATTGGGATTTGTATTCTATTAGCAATAAGAATTTTTAAAAGGTTTTGAGAGAATTGAGACTTGATAATACTTGCACTTTAGAAAGTTCACTCTGGCTGTATAATGGAATATTAATCAGAGGGTGTAAGGCTGAGAGCAAGGCAGCCAGTTAGGAGACTATCTCAGTAATCCTAATAACAGAGAGACTGTGCTGGTCTGACTGGACAGAGACAGTGGAGAGAAAAATGGGAACATTTGAGAAATGTAAGAAAATAGAATTAACTGGAGTTGGAGACTGACCAGAAGTAGGTGACTGACCAAGGAAGGGACAAGGAAGGAACCTGAGATAATCCCAAGAGCAACCAGGAGGCCAGTGATGCCATTTCCTGAACTAGTTCACTCTGGGGTGGGCTGGGGACACAGTTCAGGATTAGTGGCCCAAAGTCTCAGTGGCCCACAACACTTTCCACATGGCCTCCAGAGGAAGAGTTCAAAAGCACACATGTGATTGTGTCATTTGTTTGCTTACAAAACTTTTGATGTTTTGAAAGTCCCCACTACGGTAGAGGAAGGGGGTGCGACTGAAGAAAAGCAACTGGCCTACTGACCAAGTGGTCAAGTTGATGGTGCAATTCCATGGGTCTGGAGCAAGACAAAAGATTCTTCCTGGAGACATCCTTAGACACAGAGCCAGAAGGGCAACTAAAGTTGATCCCACAGGGACCGTGTCAACACAACAAATCCAAGAGGCAGAAACAGCCCACAGAAATGGTGTGGAGGCTGGAAAAGAGTAGAGAGGAATTGGAGAACACCAAAACGTAAGACAACATTAAGACAATTGCTGAGACAATGTCAAATAAGATAGACTTGGAAGAAGTAAAGGGCAAGAAAAGAAACTCCAGAGCAATTACCATAGAATGGGTGTTCCCACCCTAGTTTCTATGGGTTGTGGTTCATGGCTGGACCAGGGAGACATGCAGGCCAGGGAACAGTGATTACCCCTCACCTCCAAGATAAATCCCAAACTCCTTAGTGTGGCATACAAGTTAATTTATTAGCTACATGACTTGCCTTTCTCACCAATTTTGTTCTATAAATCTTAGTGAACTGGATATGTCTGAAAGTCCCCAGACTATGTGTCCGTGTGCCTTTGAACAAGTTTCATCCAGTAACTACCCAACTAACTGCATCTTTCAGGCAAAGCTTGGAGACCTCCTCACCCCCGGCCTAGCAGTTTGGGCCATGTTCTCATAGCTACCTGTGCTTTAATATCACACCATGTTTCACACTACTTTGTAAATGTAATTTTACTTATTCACATCCTCCACAAGCTACCTGAGGGCAAAGATTGTGACTTTCTTCTTTTGTACCCATTGTTCCTTAGCACAGTGTATAGACTACGTGTACTTAACAAATGTTTGTTGGATGAATGTTTATAGATATATACACACAGACTTAAAACATATCACCAAAATGCATTGTCCCTTCTCTTTTTGCATTAAAAAAGTAAAATTAGTAATACTAGCAATCGGATAGCTCCCCTCCCTACCAAAAACTAGTAAACCTAATAATGATAATGCCATATAACTTTTTCCAGTTGACAAAATGCTTTTCCACACAGTATCTCAAAAGTAAAGGGAGAATTAGGAAAGCTCTGAAGACACTGAGTACCCACAGGACTATTTATCTGGATCAGGGAACTCAGAAACTAAAATTAAACATTGACAGTCTGCCCCCAACCCATGATGGCTGGCCCTGAATCATATTTGAGAGGAAGGCCTTGGGAATTCCCAGTGACTCTAGATGATCTCAAAGGGAAATGGTATATTGAACCTTCTGGTACCCCTACCATGTCCTGAAATTTCTAGGATACCCAGAATTGCTTGACTCAGTACAAATGCATCTCCAAGGCAATCTAGGACAGAAGATACCTGTCCTGGGAGAGATGAATTCAACATAAAGTCCTTTAACAATGCAAAGTGCAAGGGTAGTTAGTGATTTCTCTTCCCTGTTTAAAGGTCTCGTCTCTCACTTTAACAGTCTCCCTAAATTTCAGTTTCTTTCAGTTTCTTCAGGGTGATTCTTTTCTAATTTTGTATAAGTGTTACAAAAATATTTGTAACTTTCTGTTGTATTGCTTCAATAGTTGATGAACCCAATTCGCATAGATTCTTGTGTCATAAGTATTTTTAGTCCTCATTTTTAAACCACTATAGATTTACAATATTTCAAACCTACTGTCTTAAAATAGAGCAATGTGAAGAAAATGGAGATGAGAATTCACAAAATTTTATTTCAACTCTAAACAGCCTCATATGAAAAGAATACTTTAAATTATAAAATACAGAAACTTTAGCAACTATTCTATTTAAGTAATAAACACATATGCACTTACTTATATTTTAGCTTTACAGAATTTCCAGCTTTTCCCCATGGAAGAACCACAAAATCTTTGGTGTTCATGATTACTGTCTTAGTATTGCCTAAAAATTATTGTGATTGGTGGAAACTTCTGAAAAAGTAACAAAGGCAAAAGAATTATGTCAACATAAAGTGGTTAACGTTACAAATTTGAAAATACATATAACTCAGGAAAATTTTTAAACAAGAAAACATTATGAGGGAAAAAAATCGAATCAATGGTTAAACAACAAGAAATTATTATAAATGATAAATGTATTATGTTATACAAATATTTATATGCTAATATAGTTATAACTATAACATATCTGACAGAACTAAAATTTTACCAATAATTATATAGCAAAAGACTGTGGAAACTGAAAGTGAAGAATGAATTCCTTAAGACAAATAGAGCACATATTCTGGCTCTTTCTATGATTAAGATTATAACAATATATATCAGGTATTTGTTCCCAGCCAAAAATAATATCCAAAGCTAGGTAGGTAGTGAAAAGAACCTTAGAAACACAATCCAAACTCGAAAACCTTTTTTTTTTTTTTTTACATATACGGTAATGTAAAATGAGAACTAAGGTATGCAATAATTACCCAAAGGCATTCAAGTATACTCATTTATCAAAGAAAAATTTAATGATGCTCTTTGCCTAAGATCAAAAATTAGCATATTTAGAAAGGATTTTTCAACAAGAAATGAAACAAAAAAGATTTTTTGCCTAACTCCAAGTTAGCCAGAAAATTAAATTATTCAGAACACCCTATTTCCTGAGTATCCCAGTTACTCACGGTTCTACAATAATTTACTCTGTAATGCTGAACTGCTGAATCACATGCACAACTATTAGATTTTTATATGAATCAAAATTTCCAAATTCCAAATTCCAAGTTCCAAATTCCAAACACTCTTAAATATGAGGCAATATAATAGAGTCCATAGTCTATTTGATACAGTCATTTTATGTATGTGCTCCCATGTGCTCATAACCCCTATAAATATTAATTAAGGTTCTGCTATATGCACAGCACTGTACTGAGAGACATGAAGGAGTCAAGGCCCAAGGAGATCTGTTCTCTGGGCTCAAATAGTGTAGAGTCAAATAGGGCATATAAGACCTATATATCAAAGCCATAAAACAAGGTAGGAATTACAAAGGTTATAAAACTTACAGATGTAAGAGGGGAGCAAAAGAAGAGAATTCAAGCTGGACAGCATTTAAAGTGGGGCTTTAAGGTGAAGGGGGCTAATATATATAAAGATATGGATGGGATGAACTTTCCTCACCGCTAGAAGAAAACAGCTCTTGAATGGAGGGGGAAAAGTAGGTGTAAACTCGGAAATGTAGGCTGAGGCCCAATAATGGGTGACGTTAAATCCCAAGTTAAAGTATTTGTACTGTGTTCTGTAGCTAATGAGAATCACTGAAACTTTTAGAAGGAAGAACAGGAAATAAGCCTAGAAGGTATGCTCAAAGACTTAAGCAGAGAAGACATCAGAACAGGAGCAATCAAGTGTAAGTCTACTGTGACATTAAAGTCAACACGATCGAATGAATCGAATCTCTGGGAGATTATTTTACAATTCCAACGATGCAACCACTGATCAAAACATTTTTGGAACGCCTCTTTTGAGACTGTCTGCAGAGTCCATCATATATCCAACAAACACACAAATCTACTTTGCTATACCTCATTCAAAACTAAAAATGATGGTGGCCAGCAGAAGCAACTACTTTGTTTACTCAAATCTAGTTTCAAATTACTCTACCTCCAGAAATCAGATTTAGCCTGAAAGGGTAGATTTTTAATTCCTTAGAGGAAATTCTAAGGGAATTTATTCTCTGAAGAGAATTCCAAAAGGGAATTTATACAAAATAATTTTATACTGTAAGTAATGTAATGGCTGCATCATAGGACAAAGTGTATTTGTGCCTTCAATCAACAGTTATTTAGCTGCTCCTTTGTGAGCCCTATTGTGGGTACTGAAGTTACAATGGTAAATAAGACATGGTGTCTTCCCTCAAAGGACTCACAGTCAAGGGGAAAACACACAAATAAAGACAATACCATGCGACATTCTGAAAGAAGAAAGTACTTAGGGGAGACGTCTAACTCAGACTCATTTGTCAACCACCAAGTCCTGTCTCTCAAAGCTAAAATCAGTGTCAAAGAAAACCAAAGATACCACAGGAATGAAAAACAAAATTTGGTTTGCTTCTGCCCCTTCTTTGTAGGTAAAACCTTTGTCTCATTTCTATCAGAGACTACAAAAGGCACCTTTTAAAAACTTCTAGGACATAGAGTAACAGAGAGTCTATGTATCCCTTTTTGACCTATATCAGGAAATCCAACAGCTGGACACTCATCTACTGTCAGTAAGTTTTTCGTGAAAAGTTCCATAATGTTATCATTACCATTATCATCAAAAATTAAAAGAATCCCCAAAGTTAAAATGTTTGATTAATTAAAATAACTTAAATTGCCTTAACTTCATTTATGCATTGAGATATACAGTTTTATATGTGTGTGTACATTATGCATAAAGCTGAACTGATACACAAGGACTGAAATGAATGAAAGAAAAATCTGTAAATTTCATTAGGATGAGATGATTCAGATTTATAGCTCTGATGATAATGTGATTTAGCCAATAAATAGCCTTATTCAGGGGGCATTTCACTTCACTGAATGCAATTAGTAAGGCTTCTTCTCAATTAAATGTTTTGTCAAGCCACAAACAAAGGCCAATTTTCTTGCATGAAGAAGAAAAGGAAGATTATAATTGTGAGTCGCGCTCTTCTGCCTGTTTCCTTTCCTGAAACCAACAGAGAATTAGTCACCGTTCTTGGGACAGCAAGGATATAACAATGTCAGCAGGAAAAATTGCAAGGCACAAAACTTTAGTCACTTAATGGAACCATGGAAATACAGATATACTCTCTGTTATGCAAACCTCATAATTCCATGTGTCCCTTGATCAATAAATTTCTTCTTATAATTGAATATCAAAAGTTCAGTAGTTATTTGGAAAATTTTCTATTTACCTGATTTATTAGACTGCATCATTTTTGTCCCCAACCTTCTTCTTCCCCAGACACATACACACAATATGACCCAGAACTGCCCATGATGGTTTGAAAGATCCTTCTACATAAGTTCGCATTTTGGGAAAGCAACCCAAGCATCAAGGCCTGCCACGACAGAATGGAAACGAGGAATTTATGCTCCATAAATCTGCAAACTCAGAGTATGCAAGAGCTGCCCTAGGCTCAGAGAATTTATCATCACACCATTGGCAGAATGGGATATTTGGGAAACCACTGTTTTAATATAACTGAAAACTTATCTAAGGTTAGTTGATTCTTCTAACAACCCAGATCATCTTAGACCTGAAAACTTAAAAGTTTTCAATAAATAAGGATTTTTCCTTACTTTAGCACATACTTTCAAGGGGTCTAATAAGTAAGCTTTTGGGGATGGGTATTTACCAGAGTATTTAGAAATCAAAGGCCTAAGCAAGAAATGTTAAATGAAAATGCATTTAATTAAAAATAGTCAAATTGATAAAAGAATTTTAACAGTTTCTCTGCCTGATATAATCCTTATTTTAAATATATATGTGTATATATATATATTTTTTTAATCTAAGGAAAGGACTAATCTAAGGACATGTGGTCCTTAGCATAACATCTTATGCTTGAGTGCCCTACTAAATAAATATATGTCATTTTCTCCTACCATAGACCCTGAAAGTAAATCAGAGATTAACATCCAGGCTGCATTCAATCTTTCAACCAACCAAAATATCTGATAATTAAACACTGCTTCAGGGCACTAAATGGTACCCAAGCCACCCACTTTTTACCTTCTATGTGCCAGTTCCCTTGAGAACAACTGAAAAAGTTTGGCTTTAAATATCAAGGGGCAAGATATCCTTTTAAGATAATTTCTGACTAAAAATGATAAGCAGTTCCATGAAGAATAACAATGGAATATTACTCAGCCCTGAAAAAGAATGAAATAAGGCCATTTGTAGCAACACGGATCGACGTAGAGATTATCATACTAAGTGAAGTAAGTCAGAGAAAGACAAATATCATATGATACCGCTTATATATGGAATCTAAAAAAATGACACAAATGAACTTATTTACAAAACAGAAATGACTCACAGACATTGAAAACAAACTTGTGTTTACCAAAGGGGGAAGGGTGGGGGAAGGGATAAATTAGGAGTTTGGGATTAAAATATACACACTACTATATACAAAATAGATAACCAACAAGGATCTACTGTATAGCACAGGGAACTATACTCAATATCTTGTAATAACCTATAATGGAAAAGAATATATATATATATATATATATATATAACTGAATTACTTTGCTGTACACCTGAAACCAATACATTTTAAATGAACTATATTTCAATAAAAATTGTTTTAAATAAAATAAAAATGATAAGTGATATTAAAAGATGCTGGGTTTAAGTTCAGAAGACCTTTGTGTTAGAGGGTCTCTGAGCTTCAGTTTGTTTATCCAGTATAAAAAGGTAGGGATCTCCCCCTCCCTAATTTGCAGAATACTGAACAAAAGGTCTCTGATTCGTGGCCTATAAAGGGCTTCAGAGAGTTCAGAGTTAGAGAAGGGGGCAGCCTTAGAAACTACCTTGAGAAGCAAATGAGGGGAGCATCAAGGCTCTGATTTACCCACAGCTGCCCTGATTTCATCTATTTTTACATAATGAGCCTCTGGGTCAGAATTAAAGAAACTCTTCTAGAGCTTAAAAAAGTTTGAAAGGCACAATAATAAAGTAATATATAATTATTATTCTGTATCAACTAAAAACTTTATATGATTATAAAAATACAAGTTTTAAATTTATAAATCATACCTTTTAGAAACCTAAGTCCTTTTATATATTTATAGTTTATTTCTCCCATCCATTCTCATACAATCTACTGTTATCCTAGGTGCTCTCTTGTGACTATTTTAGGCATGGGAAAATTAAGGCACCCATCCAAGATTGGTGACAAAGCCAGAAATTACAATTTTATTCTCAGTCCTGTTAGCTCCTCTTAGGATTTAAAATCTAAATTGTTCTACATACTTAAAATAACTAATTCATATCATTCAGATTCTCCCCCGCTTTCATACTCTTAACCTATCATAAAAAGGAAATTTAGAGTAAGAACTCTTTTACCAAAACTATTTTCTAAATTTTACAGCAATTTATTTAAACACCATTGAAACCCTTTTGAGTGTCAGATTGCTCTGTATTTTGCCTCTAAATAGTTCCCCCTAAACACAGGAAAAAAAAATACCCAGCTACTCAGCTTGGTACTTAAGATTCTCCATTATCCATTATGCTTTATTTTCCAATTCTCACCTCACCAAGTTTTATTCTATTCAGTGCCCAGTTCAAAGGCCACCTCTACCATGAAGGTTTCTTCCATCAGAAACGAGCTTCTCTCCTTTAAGGACATAACGTGTATTACACTCACTTGCTACTATATTCTGTCTTGTGTTATTTTTGCTGCTTTGCTTATATAGATGTTATTTCCCCAAGTATCCCAGATATTTGAGGGTAGTCCTACCATTGATCTTTGAATCCCTAGCAATTAATAGAGTGTCTACACATAGTGTACTGTCTATAATAGTGTTCTAGGTTTTAGCATTTAATAGTTTTCTACTGCTTTGAATTTACTGTATAATCAACTCCATGAAAAAAGAATTTAAAACAAACACACCCACTTCAACAAAACTTTTTGTTTTCTTTTTTCCATGTGCCAGGTAACAGGTTAAGCACTGAGGAACAAGGTGAACCAGACAGGTATAGTACTAACCCTCACTAAACTTACACTCTGGTGAAGGAAGTAGGAAAAAATTTAAAAGCAAATAAAATAATTGTAGAAAGTATTAAATGTTTTGAAGGAAATAAAGGACCGAGATTCTTTCAAATAATTAATTTGTAATACAACTGGCAATATTATGGGAGGTCAGGGCAGACCTCTAGTAGCCTCTAAGATAAGGTGCTAGAGGAAAGTAGAGGTGTGTGCGTTGTGTGTGTTTTCTCACCTTCCATAAGCATACAGTTTACATAGTTTTAATCCTGGGTAGCGATCAACTTTATAGGATTTTTTTTAATGAGTCTTGATAACTCCACAAATAAAAAATACATAACTGAACTTACACAGTATATCTAAGCTCCTCTAATGCTGATGGGAGGAAGAATAAAAAACTTCCACAGCTTCAGATTTCTCAGGAATCTGGCACCCCTCACCGTGATCTTTAGGGAGGAGTGGAATTCTAGAATGAAGTGTATGCATGTGGCCGCCCAGGCAGAAATAAGGCTACAAAAGGTGTGATAATGGTTTGTCAGGGCACCAAATTTTTCAAATAAGACTCAAAAAGACTTCATTCGAGGGTTTCCCTGCTGGCGCAGTGGTTGAGAGTCCGCCTGCCGATGCAGGGTATGCGGGTTCGTGCACCGGTCCGGGAGGATCCCACATGCCGCGGAGCGACTGGGCCTGTGAGCCATGGCCGCTGGGCCTGCGCGTCCGGAGCCTGTGCTCCGCAACGGGAGAGGCCACAGCAGTGAGAGGCCCGCGTACCGCAAAAAAAAAAAAAAAAAAAAAAAGACTTAATTCGAAAAGGCTGGCTTGTAGAAGGGGTACAAGTGATGTGACGAAGGCCCGGTTTCACTGTTTACGGTTCACCCTCGTTCATGTCTCCATTAGCATTAAGGGCTGGGAAGTCTTTGCTTTATAATAAAATAAGACTCCCAACTCCGGCAGTCTAGGCCGCTTCCTGCAGCCCGCGGGCCTGGTACTGCGTCCGGCACAAGGCAGGAGCTCAACAAACACCCGCTGGGCCGGCGCCCCCAGCTCCCCTGGGGCCCAGTATCCTTTCCCGCCTTCCGGCCCGCTCCCCGCACCACCCAGACCCGGCGTGCTGCCCGCTACGCCGACTGCGAGGCCCGCCGCCACCGCAGCCAGCCGACCCACCTGGAGCCCCCAGACGTGTGCGTCACCATCGCCGCCGCATAGAGCTGTCTGGAGCTTCCGCCTTGGTCTCCTTGGTTACCGCGTTACCTCGGTACCCATAGCAACCAGAAGGCTTGGTACTGCGGCGCTCGGCCCGCAGAGGGAGCAAGGGAGCCCTGCAGAGAAGGAGGAAGAGGGAGAGGAGGAGAGGAAGAGAAGGAAAGGGCAGGTGCCGGAAGCTTTGTGCTGGAGTGGGTAACACTTGGCTAACACTTACTGAGCCCCTACCATATTTCAGAAAGTTTGAATAACAACCCAAAATTACAAAGCTAGCAAATGGCAGACGCAAGAAGAATTAACCCAAGTAGTTCAGAACTCCCACATACATACTGTTCAGTCACTCATCAAAGGTCACAATAGGCAAAGTCAGGACTAGAATCTAAGTCTTTGACAAGCCTAGAACTCTCTTTTCCTTATATCAAATACAGGACCCATGGGGGTATGTGAGTTTAAGAGTTGAGAGAGAGAGAGATAAAGAGAGGGGGGAGAGAGAGAGAGAATATCAACTCACACTTCTCCAACTTTTCCAGAGTGTCACCTGTGGTGAACTTATTTTTGGCTTCCTAAATATGCTGTCGTTTTTAATCTCTGTTTATATATATGCTGCAAGTAGGATGTCTGGTTGGCTCTGCAGTCAGTCAAAAAAATTTCTATGCTTCTCCACACTGAATCTATCTTGCTACTGGACTAATAATCTCAAGTATTATAGTTATGACACTAACTCTTGCACCACTGCTTTCCACATTAATGTGCCTGCCAATACTCATTTAAGAACACATCAAATATTTTCCCTTGGCAGTCAGCTATATAAGATTATAACCAGCATGGATAAGAAAGACAATGATGGCCATGTGGCTATGACTGGGCTTTGAAATGAAGGCAGACCTGAGTTTGAGTCCTGGTCCTGCCACAACTCACCTACTGTGCGACCTTGGGTAAGCTGTAAGACCCAGTTTAATTGTTAAATGAGGTAAGGATACGTTTAGTTCACACATGGTGTAACATGGAAGAGTAAATGAAACAATGTATGTTAAGTCTTTGGCACTAAGCCAGGCCAACAGTAGGTGCTAAATATTTGAAAAATATGGTGGTTTTGAGGCTATGGTGGTTATCTTACTGTTCATGGTATAAATTCACCAAGTCTTTCTTTTAAATCTAATACAATGACAACTTTCAAGTGGATGTGTAATACTACTAGAAGTTTCCTGTGCAAGACTGTGTTTCTCAGACAGCTGTGCTCTTTGAATGATCAGGAATGGTATTTCCAGTATGCATCCCTTGATTCATTTATTCAACAAATATTTATTGAGAGCCCACTGTTCCAGGTTCTGAAAATACTGCGGTGAAGAAAACATAGCCCCTCCTGCTGTCCATCTTATATTTTACTGCCAGCAGAAAGACAATAAACATATAATTATAGGTCAGGGCCTTTGAAGAATAAGGATCAAGAAATAGAAAATAATTGAGCCCAAATTTAGGTTAGATGATCAGAGAGGTCTCTGAATGCAGGGATAGAGGAAGACGTGGGGCAGTCAGAGCAAGGAACATTCCAGACAGAGGGAACAGTAAACAAACTTCAATTCTGACTCAATCAAGAGCAGTATGTTGCATAAAAACTCTGATGACTTCTGTACAGCACTTTTTTTACTTCAGAAAAGAATTTTTACAATGCATTGACTGGCGCAATAGAAAATTAAACTCATAAAAATATTGTATAAATTATTCTGGCACTTTTCAGAAGCCTTAAATGGACATCATCATACTTATATTTAGGGAAATATCTTAGTTTATGCATACTTATGCAAAACAAAGCAGAGCCAAAAAATAATCCCATGCCAAGTTACATACTAAAGTGAAAAATATGAAGTGCTTGTTTTTCAAAACCATGATTAGTGACAAAATAAAATGAAACATGTAGAACAGTAACACCTCTAGAGATAAAATTTCTTTCTGCTGAAGCAGAATGCATTTAACTGGCACACCAGCAACTGTGCAAACAGGTTACCACGTCTGTATCAGGAGGACAGTATTCCTGAGAGTTTGGGCAAATCCATGCTTCATTGTGTCAGTCTGAAGACAAGATCTGAATGCAAGTTTTCTGAACTAGAAATTTAATTTAAAGAGATAAAAACTAACCATGAAGAAATTGAGAGCACAGACTTACTGAATTCAAAAAAATAACTGCAAGGTCATGCTTAAAAAGACACATTCTCTCTCTCATACACACACACACACACACACACACACACACACACACACACACATACACACATACACTTCCATTAAGTAAGCCCAGCTCATCAAGTAACCTTATTTTGTACTTGGTAGACACTACCTGGAGGAAAACTGTGGCTGGTCTCAGGACTTTTTAGTCACTCACAGGTAATAAAAGTTCTTAGATGAGTAATAAAAATGTCCAGTCCCGCATAATTGTCAGAACTCTGCATGTGACTTAACATTAAGGCTGTTCTGTTTCACAGTGGTTGGGCCTCCTGAAAGCAGGGAAGCCTGGAGTCAAGCAACCATTAAGAAAATCTTGCGTTTTCATTCCTCATCATCCATTCATGTTTCAGTCTTATTGATTGCCTATGTTAGGATCACAGGAAAGGATGAGGGTTAAAACAGGACAGTCTTAACTTGCCTGGTATGCGCCTCCCAGGTGTTTAAAGCAGCCCATTCTCCAAAGACCACTCCACTCCATCCAGTGGGTACTTCTTACCTGCATTGCTCTGGATGCAGGTGGCACGTTCTCCTCAGACCTTTGCTTATGAGCCCCTAGGCATCAAATGATCATTCTCACTTCTCTCTGCAGGATATCAGTGGTCCTCCTGGAGAGAGTTATAAATGACCCATTTTCTTTTACGTTTTTGCATGTCCCATGTCAGACCTATAGAAACGCTCTTTCATCCTTTGCCCTGCCACGCTGTGGGAACACAGGACAGCCACATGCTCACCTCTCTTTGGCTCAAACACCAGCAACCCACCAGCCTAACAATTGCTCTTCTGACTCCTCAGATGTAGTAAAAACCCAGCCAACTGTGTCCCCAGCTGCAGGGACCCATTGATGTACATCTTACCAGGCTTGAAATGATAGTCAGGGACTGTCAACAGACATTATCCAAAACCTGGAAATAAGTTAAAGGAATAATTACATGTCTTTTCAGATACACTCTAAGAGCCCACTCAAAGGTTATCTTATCCTCTAGGAAAATGTACCTTTGTGTGATCATCTTTTACTAATCATAAAGTTCTGTTTCTGTGAAGTTACATGTTAATCGGTAGGGTTTTTTTCATCTACAATTTTCACATCATTTGCATCTAGATTTTTGAACCGTCCGGTAGTTCCGTCCTCAATGAATAAAAGAAACATGTAAATTCTATATTCATAGAACATCATGTTCTTAACTCTTGAAATTATATTTTGATAGTAGATACCAAGCCTTCCTCTTCTGAAGGGAGATGGGACACAAGGCAGACCAGAAACTGGCCAAAAGCACTCTTTCAATCTTCGCTCCACTCTTGGCTTCTCAAACTTTTTTATAGTTAGAAGTTGATGGTCAGTTCAGGATTGTAAAACATGTTTTCCACCATCTCCCTTTTACACGTCCTGAAATTTAGCTTTACTTTGAAATGGAGCATCTACTTTCTTCATGCCCTGGCAGACACTGACTATGTGTCCTATTACATATGTATGGGATTTTTCATATTGTCAAGGGTAGCCAAGCTTTAGACGCAACATAAAATTACAAAAAGATTTCTCAAAAATGTAAATTAGTATGATATAAATATATTTAAATATATCTTAAGGACTAAACTTAAAAAGGAAAAAGAAGAAACTTGTAGTTAGGAGGTGAGATTGTCCTTTTATAATTTTTCTCAGCATTGTAATTTCTGGCTGTCACCTATGACACAGAATTCTTCAGCAAATAAATTTCCATAACACAAGGCAATGATCACTGATGTTTCAAAAGTGGAGGAAAATCATCAGGGCATATACTAAATTCCTGCTTCCTGCAATGTGCAGTCCTTTCCCAGTTGAAAAATAAATGTATAAGCTTTTTGGATGGGCATAGTGTTTTTAACCAGCATTTATTCAACACCACCTCTATTGCAGACACTGCCCTTAAGAGGGACACAAATAGGAACAAAGACTGTATCTCTGCCCTTGAGGAACCCATTGTCTATTGAGGAAGTGAGAGATAACAAATAATTAATATGTAATGTAGCAAGTATTATATTCACAAAGTATGGGAGCAAGACGTGTGTGGCATGGCCAGAAGTTCTGGGTGGTTC
Source organism: Monodon monoceros (assembly GCF_005190385.1). Taxonomy (NCBI): domain Eukaryota; kingdom Metazoa; phylum Chordata; class Mammalia; order Artiodactyla; family Monodontidae; genus Monodon; species Monodon monoceros. The sequence continues at coordinate 98,201,402 of NW_021703767.1, read as the reverse complement.
AAACATACCATGTGTGGCAGGGAGATAGGATAAAAAGCTGTGCTGGGGTCAAATTTAAAAGCACCTCAGACATTACACTGTTCACAATGGAAATTACAAAATTGTTTTTAAAACAGAAATTAATCATCTCAGTATGCTTATAACAGCATCTTTTAAAGATAATTCTGGTGGTAATGTAAAAATAGAGCCAAAGGAGAAAATGGAGACAAAGAGACACGCTTAAAATATGGTTATATTAGTCTGAGATAGAAATGATGAGTCTGGAATAAATCAACGCAGAGGGCATAGGCCAAAGATAATAGATTCAAGGGGATTTCATAAACTCCAACAGGATTTGAAGACTGAAGAAACGTGGTTGTCGAAGAACAGGGAACAGCTCACAGAGTGCGGATTGAAGAGATGGCACAGAAATGAGTTCAGTTTTGAAGTTTTTACTTTTGAGATAGCAATTGGAAATAATAAAAAGTAAAATATAGGTCAAGTTGTTGGGAAAGTGATGGGGTTGGCCGTGTATATTAGAGTGTCATCAGCATATATAGAGTAACCAAAGCTAAAGGAGGAGTTTTGAAAACGTCCCAGGAGCCTTCAAAAAACTATGGAGGAGGGCTTCCCTGGTGGTGCAGTGGTTGAGAGTCCGCCTGCCGATGCAGGGGACACGGGTTCGTGCCCCGGTCCGGGAAGATCCCACATGCCACGGAGCAGCTGGATCCGTGAGCCATGGCCACTGGGCCTGCGCGTCCGGAGCCTGTGCTCCGCAACGGGAGAGGCCACAACAGTGAGAGGCCCGCGTACCGCAAAAAAAAGGGGGGGAAAAAAAAACTATGGAGGAGGTGGTTTTGAGAGAGACATTCATCCGACATTGCTAAAATAGATGGGTATGAAACTCATACTTGGCCTTTTTTATCCAGCAGTGTTCATTGCAAGGTCCTCACAAATGAGCATGACACCCTGAATGAATTTATTAATGTGATCCTCAGTTATCCTGTCATTCATATATTTACCATTGAGAAGCATGGACTACATAAGTGGTAAAAAAAAAAAGAACTGGCATTGGTCCCTGAAACATGTGTTGCCAATACAAATACACCTACATACAACTTAGGTAAACAGGTTCAGAGTAGATGAAGATAGAACTCAGGTGAACTAGAAAGACACTTTATTTGAACATAACATTATGTTCTTTTTTTTTTTTTTACTATATCCTCTAATTTAATATGAGGTTAGTATTTCTTGGTTCCATCCAGAGATGAATAAACACCTATAGTGCACCAATAATCCGACCCTCGTTTCCCTCCCTTTGCCTGGCAACAATCTGTGAGCTTTGGCAGCCATGTTTTCCTGCACTACCCAGCCCACCCTTGTAATGATGTAGTGGACAGAGTCCATAAATAAGTGAATAAATTCAAACAACATTATTTCTCGTGAGAATGTATATTTGAGACTCTGAGAGTGATTCTTGGGTTAACAATATTCTGCCATGTCGACTAGAAAAACAAAAAAAAAACGGAAGAAAGGACAAAAGTAATTTTAAAAAGGAAGAAGGGAGAGAATTTTATGGAAGCTTTCCCTTTCCTGAGGACTAGCTACATTCTAGCCTTTGGGTTCCATGATACACTCTTATATCCTTAAAATAAATTTCCCTTTGTTACTTAAACTGGCATGGCTTGATTTCAGTTGTACAGAAAAAAGAATCTTGACTAAGATGACTGTCAGAATTGTAATACTAAAGTAACTTCCTTTATAAGGCAAGTCCAAAGTTAGATTCCCAGAGAATTATTTTAAACAATGGTTGAACATTAATCTATGTCTCTCATAATTTTAAATTAATATTCCTACATATACAAAGGAAGGTCATTTGGCATTCTTTTGAAGCCATTCTATCAAAAAAAAAGGTAAAATCTCTTGTTTATTTTTTAATCAGCTTAATTTCTTAGTTTATTTACTTTAAGTGTAGCTGTGCTAGTTTTGCTAGCAGACAGTTATTTATAATTGATGTAGCTTTAGGGAAAAGCTAACCTTAAAAAGAAAAAGGCTGGCATTTCAGAGAAAAAGACATTCATTTTGATCCTTGACAAGTTTTAATAAGTGTATCGTACTGTCTTCTTGAGATTTATGCACTGTTAGCTGTAGTTCATTTGGAAAATTTGCATTTTTTCTCTTATGCACTCAAGCTGGGAGGCACAAAACAAGAGTTATAAGGTTTGTTTGACATGAGATATCTAACAGTAAATTTCTTTCATCAACTTTATTCTACAGCTCTGATCCCCAAGGGCAGATTTTTCAGCATATTTTGTGAAATATTTTATAACAGCCTTACCTTTTGCAGAAGTTGCTCCCAAAACATTCCAAAGGAGCTGTTACAACTCTCTCCACTATAGAACAAACTAGATTTACCATTCTTATGCCCACTGTGAGTTAACATGACCTATGTATCCATCTTCACATTAATTCAGAAAACCATATGCATCTAATGTAGCCAGCTTTCATGAAGGTGTAGACATTCACCAAATACTTCTTGAGGACCTATTATGTCCCAGTTACTTGGATAAATAATGGCTACAATGATGAACAAGACAGATTTGTATTCTGTCCTTGCAGAAAAGACAGTTTAGATGGGAGGTACAGACAAGAAACTCAGAATATTAACTACTAAAACTGTATGAGAAATAACAGTCTAGAAGCAAAGAGGAAGGAACCTAACCCAACAGCTGAGGTTCAAGAAGGGCTTCTTAGCCTAAGTGATGCCCTATCTGGTTTTGGCCCAGTTGTTGAGTAGAAGCTCCAGGCTGGTTTGGGGGAATGAGTGAAATTAGGGGGTATTCTGGGTAGAAAAAAAAGCATAGGCAAACATCCCCACGATGAGTTAGAATATGGTTAAGTTTAGAGAATCTAAAAATGTCCAGCATTACTGAAACTTGAAAGGGACTTAGGAGAAGCGGGGAAGAGGGAGAAAAGTAGTGACAGTCACACAACTCTGACAAAGGGGAGAATAAAAGCCCATTGCTACAGTCAGGCAGATACTAGTGGCCTAGGACAAGATAGCACAATTAAAAGAAAGTTTAAGGATTCAATATTTATATGAAAAATTCATCAGTGGGCTTGGAATTGATTAGATGAGAGGCTGAGGAATAAAGGGTGATCCCTAGTATCTATGGACCCGAAGATAGGACTCTTGCATTTATGTTCATGAGAGATATTGGTCTGTAGTTTTCTTTTCCTGTAATGTCTTTTTCTGGTTTTGTTATAAGGACAATGCTGACCTCATAGAATGAATTAGGAAGTATTCCCTCTGCTTCTATCTTCTGAAAATAACTGTACATGATTGGTATAATTCCTTCCTTAAATGTTTTGTGGAATTCACCAGTGTATCCATTTGGGCCTGGTGCTTTCTGTTTTAAAAGCTTATTCATTATTGGTTCAGTTTATTTAATAGATATAGGCCTGTTCAGATAGTCTATCTCTTCATATGTGTTGGCAAATTGTGTCTTTCAAGAAATCAGTCAGTTTCATCTAGGTTATCAGATCTGTGGACATAGAGTTGTTCTCTCATTTTGCCTTAGGTGGCTTGGATAGAGGCTTATTGATTTTATTGATCATTTCAAAGAACCAGCTATTGGTTTCATTTATTTTCTCTATTGATTTCCTGTTTTCAATATTATTGATTTCTGCTCTAATTCTTATTTCTTTTCTTCTGCTAACTTTGGATTTAATTTTATCTTATTCTTCTTGTTTTCTAAGGTAGAAACTCAGGTGATTGATTTTAGATCTTTTCTCCTAATGTATGTATTCAATACTATAAATTTCTCACCTTAGCACTGCTTTCACTGTGTCCCACAAATATTGATAAATTGTGTCCTCTTTTTTATTTCGTTCAAAACATTTTTTCATTTCTCTTATATTTCTTCTTTGACCCTTGTGTTATTTAGAAGTGTGTTGTTTAATTTTCAAGTATTTGGAGACTTTCCAGCAATCATCCTGTTATTGATTTCTAGTTTAGTTTCATTATGACCTGAGAGCAGACACTATATGATTTCTATTATTTTTGTTACTGTGTTTTTTATGGCCTAGAATGTGGTCTATCTTGGTGAAAATGCATGTGAGCTTTATAAGAATGTATATTCTGCTCTTGTTGGATAAAGTAGTCTATTGATGTACTTTATATCCAGTTGATTGATGGCATTGATGACTTCAACTCTGTCCTTACTGATTTTCTGCCTGTTGGACTTGTCCATTTCCAATAGAGGAGTGTTGAAGTCTGCAACTATAATAATGAACTTATATATTTCTGCTTGCCATTCTTCCAGTTTTTGCCTCACATATTTGAACACTGTTGTAAAATATAATATATAAATATTAAGAATTGTTATGTCTTCTTGGAGAACTGATCCCTTTATCATAAGACAATGTCCCTCTTTATTCCTGATAACTTTCCTTGCTCTGAAGTCTGCTCTGTCTGAAATTAATATTACTTCCGCTTTCTTTTGATTAGTGTTAGCATGGTTTATATTTCTCCATCCTTTTACTTTTTTGTATATGGATCTTTATTTTAAAGTGAGTTTCTTTTAGACAATATATAGTTGGATTTTGGTTTTTGATCCACGCTGACACTCTTTTAATTGGTCCATTTAGTCCATTGGTATTCAAAGTAATTATTGATATAGTTAAATTAATGTCTACAACTTTGTTACTTTTTTCTTTTTTTTTTTGCTCTTGTTCTTTGTTATTTTTATCTTCCACTTTTTTCTACTTTTTCTGGTTTTAATTGAGCACTTTACATGATTCCATTTTCTCTCTTCTCTTAGTATGTTAGTTTACCTTTCTTAAAATGCTTTTTAGCTGTTGTCCTAGTATTTATCATATACATTTAGAACTAATCCAAGTCCACCTTCAAATAACACTAAACTGCTTCACAGATAGTATGAGTACCTTATAATAACAAAATAATCCTAATTCTCCCCTCACCTCTATTATATCACTGCTATCATTCACGTCATTATATATACATATGAATATATATATACAACATTGAATACATTGTTGCTATTATCATTTTGAACAAACTGTTGTCTGTTAGCTCAATTGAGAATAAGAAACATAAAAGTTTTTCTTTTATCTTCACTTATTCCTTCTCCAGTTTTCTTCCTTTCTTTGTGTAGATCTGCTTCTGACCTATACCTTTTTCCTTCTCTCTAAAGAACTTTTTTAAAACATTTATTTCAAGAAAGTCTACTATAAACAAATTCCTCAATTTTTGTTTATCTGAAATATTCTTTACTCCTCCTTCCCTCCTGAAGGATAATTCTATGTTAACTCTTAAATTACAGAATTCTAGGTCAGTGGGATGTTTTTCTCAACACTTTAAATATTTCATTCCACTGTCTCCTGGCTCACATGGTTTCTAAGCAGAAATCAGTCTTTATTCCTCTCTAGGTAAGGTGTTTTGCCCTCTGGCTTCTTTATCTTTGATTTTTTTATAATTTGAGAATGATATGCCTAGGTAAAGTTTTTGGCATTTATTCTGCTTCATCCTCTCTGACCTTCCTAGATCTGTAGTTTGGTGTCTGACATTTATTTGGGCAAATTCTCAGTTATTATTGTTTCAAATATTTCTCTCTTTCTTCTCCTTTTGGTATTCCCAGTGCATGTATGTTACACCTTCTGTAGTTGTCCCATAGCACTTGGATATTCTGGGGTTTTTTAGGCTTTAATCTATTTGTTTTTCAGTTTTGGAGGTTCCTATTGAGATATCCTCCTGTTCAGAGACTCCTTCTTCAGCCATGTACAGTCCACTAATAAGTCTATCAAAGGCATTCTTCATTTCTGTCCCAATGTTTTTGATTCCTAGCATTTCTCCTTGATTCTTTCTTAGAATATCCATCTCTCTGCTTACATTGCCCAACTGTTCTTGCATGATGTCTTCTTTATTCATTAAAGCTCTCAGCATATCAGTCATGCTTTATATCCTCTGAACTGATAATTCCAACATCCCTGACATATCTGGGTCTGGTTCTGATGCTTGCTTTGTCTCCTTGAACTATGCTTTTTGCCTTTTAGTATGTCTTGTAATGTTTTTCCTGATAGCAGGGCATGATGCACTTGGTAAAAGGAACTGGTATAAGTAGGCCTTTAGTAATGTACTGAAAAGTGTGGGAAGAGGGGAAATGTTCATTTTATGACTAGGTCTCAGTCCTTTAGTGAGCCTGAGCCTCTGGACTGTGATTTTCCCATATGCTTCTCAGTTGTTCCACCTCCCCTTCAGCTGGGACAGAATGACTGAAGCAAGCTGGAGTTGGGTATTTCCCTTCCCCCAGGTCAGTTAGGCTCTGCTAAAACCCCAGCAGGTTAGACTCTGATTAAATAATTTTTCCTAAGCGTGAATCTTCTGAAGAAGAACAGAAAGCTCTGGTATATTTAAAAACAACTTTTTCCCCTCCCCTTGCCAAAAGCATAAAGGGTTTTCCTCCAATATTCACTGTGAGAACCTGGTAGAATTTCAGGAGGCAAAACACACAAAAGTGTGCGGTCCCTCCAATGACTGGATCCTTCTGGAGTTTTTAACTTTCTGAGTTGTCTACACTGCACCTCCTTCAATTCTTCAATTACAGTTCAGGTTTCTTGGCCCTGGCACTGGTTCCCCAGGATGTTTCTGGTCCAGAAAGTTGTGATTCTCTGTATTTGCCTACGGGTCTCTATAATTTGGAGGCAGTGGTTGGCCCTGTGACCTCATTTCTCTTGTGGATCTAAGAAGCACTGTTGATTTTTTCAGTTTATTCAGCTTTTTACTTGTTGTTAGGACTGAATGGTGACTTCCAACCTTCTTGCCAGTAGAAGCTCACCAGACCAGAAACCAGAATCCTCTGTTTGTTTTTTTAATAGTTCATATGAGACAATCATAAAAATTTTCAAATCTTAAACTTACATTTACTTCATAGTGAGTTTAAACATTTTCTAATGGCCATTTGTATTTCTAGTTCTGCAAAGTGCTTCTTTTCAACATGATTGATTTTTAATTGTTACCATTTGGTCTCTACTGTAAATAAGGTCATCTTTTCTTTCACCCAAATTATTGAGATATATACTTAAAATGTAATACAATAGATTACACACATTTTAAGTTTACATCCAATGAGTTTTAACAAATGTGTACATGTAACTACCACTAAAATCAAGATAGAGAAAATATACATCATCCCCAAAAAGTTCCTGCTTGCCTCTTTGCAGTTAATGCCCCCAAACAACCGCTGATCTGCTATCTTCCACTGTGGAATAATTTTTCCTGTTCTAAAATTTATTATAAACATAAAGTTTGTTCTCTTTTGTGTAAATCTTCTTTCACTCAGCATAATGTTTTTGAAATTTTTCCATGTTGATGTGTATATCAGCAATTTGTTCCCTTCTGTTGCTGAGAACTATTTCACTGGATAGATATACCACAATCTGTTTATACATTCACCTTTTAATGGATATTTAAGTGTATCTAGTTTTTGTCTCTTACAAATAAAGTTGCTATAAATACTTATGTGAAAGTATGAGAGTTCAATTTGCCACCACTTCTTTTATGGGCATGACCTGGAAATTGCATGTATGCCTTCCGTCTATATTCCATTAAACAGGGCTTGGTCATGTGACAACACTTGGCTGTGAGGGAAGCTGGAAATATAGTCTGTATCTGGGAGACCAGGTATCTGTCTAAAACTCAGGGTTTCTATTACAATGGAAGAAAGTCAAGATGGAAATGTCAGGGATTGTCTTCATGTGAAGGGGAGAAGTCTAATCTGGCTTCTAGATTTTGGATGGGTGTTGGTGCCATTATCTGATTTGACATTTAAGTGGATGGATGAGTAAACTGTTCACTATAACACTCTGATATATTTCCAGCACTGATCAAAGCTGAGAATATAAATTTGGGCATCATCAACATATGGATGGAATTTAAAGCAATAGGATGAGATAAGAGTCCCTAGGGAGTAAGTGTAAGATATGGTTTCTATCTGATGATGCAATGATTTCACCAACTGCTTTCAGAGCCCAAGCTAAATAAAACTATCGCTAGCAGAATGCTAGTTAGCCTAAAACAAAACAAAACAAAAAATCCTTTTACCTGGTAATATAGTAAACTACTTAAGGATTACATTTCCCAGACTCTCTAAAAGGTAGGTGTGGCTGTATGACTAAATTCTTACCAACAGAATGTGAGTGAATCTCCAGTCTGGATGCCCATCCCCAGACAGACTCTTCTATAAAAGGAAAAACTAACTTCTTTCCTATTTAAAGCCACTATATTTGAATTTATTTTTAGCAGCTTAAGTTTTTATTTTCAGGATCAGATGGCCAGATTTAATAAATAATATTAAAATTTGTCAAAGGCAAAGAGTAAAAAAATTGGGATACTGACAAAAATTCACTATGAAGTCAGGAAGTTGTAGACCTGGTGTTTCTTTTATTAAGCTCTGAGGACCTTTTCCATCAGGATCACCACAGATCCTTCTTATTTTTTCCAATACAGATTTTGGGGCTTCACCTTGGATTTACTGAATCTGTCTCCTAGAATCTTCATTTTAATAAGTTCCATAACTGACTTGATATAAAATTTTTGAAAATCAACTTTATAGAAGGACATTAGAGCACTATTTTCCTCCCTCCTCAAGTAAATTAAATCTAACTTTGTAGTAAGGATTTGTCCTTGGGGTAGAAAATTTATTTCACTGTAACAATAGTCAGGAACTGGTCTATCAGATTACTGTAGCAGCTTAAGTTTTAACTGATTCAAGAAGTATATCCAATTATTTCTTATGCTCAACTAAATGAATCTCCACTGCCACTCATTTTATTCATTCTTATTGATTTTATCACAATCTTGGGATTTCTTTTAGCATTATTTATTTGGGTTTAGTTTTCAAAAAGTATCAGGTTGCTAGTATTTCTAAACTGCTCCAAGAAATAAAGATACTACCTTACAGAATATTAATGAATATTTTCTTCATATACCTGCAATTCTTTCCAGTCATTGCCTCAATTAATTTTTGATGCTAAAGTTTAATAAATAATATTAAAATTTGTCAAAGGCAATTAGTTTAAAAAAGGATAGCTAACGTGGTTGTCCTCATTTCACTGAAGAGGAAACTGAAGTAGAGATATAATTTGCCTATAAGAAAACCAAATTAATGGAGAAGGTGGAAGTAAAATGCAATTACCTCACTTCTGTCTTTATTGAACTATTGAATTACAAGTCACAACCAATTAAAAACATGATGTAAGAGCTAAGCAGTATAACCTGTTTATCATGTAAACTATGGGCCCCAAAAAACTGCCCATTAGCAGTTTGTAAAATGTTTCTTTTAGTGAATTTTATTGACCTTTTTCACTATTAAGTTTACATAAATATACATAGATATAGACAGATAGGTGAAGATGTAGAAACTATTTTTAAAATAGAAAATATACTCAGTCCAAATTTTCCACACTTATCAAATCTGTTTATATCTGGATGTATTTTTTCCAGCCCTTTCTCCATCCATATCACTAATCATTTAATTTTCACATAATTGTGATCAAATATAAATTCAGATGGCATCTAAAAAACATAGTGTTTCTCAGCACAAGTGAAATTCAACAGAAATCCATTGGGTGGAGTTGTACTATAGCTTAACATTTCGAAGTATTTCTCAACTGTGTCTTTTTAACTTTTTCTCCAGTCTTTATATAGCTTATGGCTAAGCAATATTTGCTATTTGAAGACCTAAAAAATATTTTATTCCAACCAGAAATTGTTTGGAGATTATTGGTTTAGGCATTATTCTCTTTTCTGATTGTGTCCAATACAAGTCACATGCAATTTAGAATTTAATAATCCTGTCAAAGAATATAGTTGCTTATTTTCCAAAAAATATGCAGATTAATGAGATTAAATAGAAAATAACAACTGGCTTGGTAAAAAAAAAAAAAAAAATGCTGCTCAGTCTTTTCACCTCTCAAACTCATGTTTTTTCTGCCATCAAAAAAGACGGGTAGGGGCTTCCCTGGTGGCGCAGTGGTTGAGAGTCCGCCTGCCGATGCAGGGGACACCGGTTCGTGCCCCAGTCTGGGAGGATCCTACATGCCGCGGAGCGGCTGGGCCTGTGAGCCACGGCCGCCGAGCCTGCATGTCCGGAGCCTGTGCTCCGCAACGGGAGAGGCCACAACAGTGAGAGGCTCGCGTACAGCAAAAAAAAAAAAAAAAAAGACAGGTAAACATCTGATATTGCAGCGCCTCTGAGACAAAATGCTACATACACCAAATAGGCAAGGTTTCATTAATGTTCATCCATTCTAATACATGCTACAGAAAGTTGCCAAAAGTTTTACATATTCTTGAGGAACAAGCTCTCAAAAAAAGTTTTGTACCTGCATACACAATCAGGTTAATCTCTCTCTGGCAGAATTTCGGATTTAAGTGTGCATTAATATCAAGGACCCAATCTTAGAAATTCTGATTTAGCCATAAGAGGTGGATCTCAAGAATTTCACAGGTACCTGCAATAGTCCAAGGATCACATGTGAAAGCACCACCCTGAGGGAAGAACAAAGAAGATGGGGACTTGGCCTCAGTTAGTTCTCAGTCTTGAGCCATGGGAGGAAATAGAGGCATATTAAAACTGGCCTGTGACTCAATTAACCCTCCAATTCCGTTCATTCATCTTCTGAAGGAAGAAATAAAATTTTCTCACTTGCTCCCTAGGGTTCATTCCCCAACCCTCTCAAAAATGCACCAGCTACTTATGTCATTTAGAAGAATGAAGGCCAAGATTGTAGTGGGAAAATGATGAGATATAGGAATTTACAGATTGTTCTAGATAAGCATTTTCTTTGATTCGTTAGGAATTACTAAAATTCTTTCCTAGGAGAAGATAATGTTCTTGAATATTCTGCTTTTTTTTCTCACAGTTTGTATATAATGGTTATCAATTTTGGTCTTAGCTGATTTCACAAGTAGTACTGGTCTTTTTATGCGGGAATAAGGTTGTGAATTTTCTTTTGCTGGGTATGCAGTAAGTATAGGCAGGATTACTAGTGTTAGAAAGCAGCCTGGCACCATGGAAAGATCATAAAGAATCCTGAGAACTGAATTTGAATCTTAATTCCATACGTAGTAGCTGAGTAAAAAAGGGGTAGGTTCTTGACATCCATGAGTTTCAGATTTGTAAAATATCAATAATAGTGCTTTAACAACTTCGTCATGATGGTTGTGATGAAGTTCTCAAGAGAGCAAATAATAAAAATACTTTGTAAGCTGTGAAATGTTTTGTAAATCACAATAACCTTGTTTCTAACAACATATTCACACTTCCAAGTCATTATCCAAAAGACCACTGGCTGTAAACTATGCATATGAATTGAAGGCTGGGAGTCTGTCAAAATGTTCATCAATGAACAAGTAAATCAACACTGAGCATCCTTTCTGTTTTCAGTGCAATGTCAACTCTGATACAGCCATTAAAGATATATTCCTCATGGGCTTTCCTGGTGGCGCACTGGTTGAGAGTCAGCTTGCCAATGCAGGGGACACGGGTTCGAGCCCTGGTCTGGGAGGATCCCACATGCCACGGAGCAACTAGCCCCGTGAGCCACAACCACTGAGCATGCGCATCTGGAGCCTGTGCTCCGCAACAAGAGAAGCCGCGACAGTGAAAGGCCCGCGCACCGTGATTAAGAGTGGCCCCCGCTCGCCACAACTAGAGAAAGCCCACGCACAGAAACGAAGACCCAACACAGCCATAAATAAATAAATAAATAAGAACCTATTCTAAAAAAAAAAAGATATATTCCTCATGGTCCAGGTGATTACAATAGAATTACAGAATATTAGAGTGAGAGACACCTTATAGGTGTGTTTCTTGATCATAAGACTCACTTGGGGTGTTTGTTAAAATCTCCAGTTTCCTAGCCCCACATCAGATCTAGTGAATCAGAATCTCCAGGAGACCTGAGAATCTGTATTCTGTAATAAATACAAGGATATTGTTATGATCAGAAATAGAAACCTGGGAAACTGTTTCTAAGCCACTTTTCTCCAAACTCCTATACAATGTTAAGTATTGCTGAGACAATACCCTTTAACATTTTGTTGACTTAAAAAAAAATACATGCACTACGTGAGAGCTGCGAGTTAAGTTTTTTGGGGGCAAAATGAAGACTGCAGCCCTGGAGAGCGCGTTTCAGATAACTCTGAAAAACTGCTCGAGGTGGGCGGTTGAGCCGGGATATATAGGAGTTTTTCAACAAAGGACAGGTAGTCGGGAACGTCAAAAATTATTGTTAATTGAAGAAAACCAGATATCTCAAGTTAAGGAATTTAGCGCTTTTCTATGTATGGGAAGGTGCAAGAGTCTGGGCTCACTGAAATCATTCCTCTGATGTGCACCTCAGCTCTCTGGGGCCAGTATCCTGACACATCCTGAGTTTCCTCAGGGCTCACTACAGGGAGTGGCTGCAGTCTGATGGCTGTTAGATGGCAGGGATTCTTTTCAGCCCTGAGTTTCCTCGCCTCATGTTGGAGGGTTGCAATCATTGATGACTGTGATATCCTTTGTTTATTGATATGGCAGGAAATATTTCATTTCTCGGTTTCAAAGGGTAATGTATTCTATCATTAGTCTTTCAGTCAAAGAGTTGGAAAGACAAGATCACATACATGAAACAGCAGCAAGCACTATAAGTGGTGAGTTTTGTGATGATACACACTGATGCTATGTGCTGGACACCTTTGCTCGAAGTAATGTGGACAAAGACATACCTAAAAAATAAAAGCATCTAATTTGGTCTGGAGAGCATGACATATGTGCTTCTACAGTAATAAATATTCAAAAGGAGTAAGGTTTTTACTTTCTTATTTTTATGACAACATCAATTAACCTATGAGTGACATCTTTAGAGTTCATACCACACCCATGCCAGACACTGTAGAAGGAAATAGGAAAAATTACATGTTGGTTTCCTCCATTCACATGTGGCCCTGAGCTTCCTCAGAGCAGGCACCATGCCTCATTTTTCTCCCGGCCCCCTTTGCTCTGGGACGGAGAAAGAGCTGCACCACCTTTCCCAACTCCAGCGTATAGAAGACCAACTTGGGTCATGTTTTAAAAGGCTTTGAAATGGCTAAAACGTCAACACCTTGCTTTACGTGCTCCCACCTTCTCCCTTCTCCTCCACTCAGTACAGGCTGGACGAGGAAAGCACCAGCGCCTGCCACCTCACCATGACCCTGCCATCCTTCTCACCCTGCCTTGCCGACATAATTGTGAAGTTTACATGTACTGGCCCGGCCTGAGGCTCACCTAAGAGGCAACTTAAACCAGCTTCACCATTATCAGGGTGCACACTTTTTTTCCTTTTCCTTATATCTCTCTCTATTTGATTCTGGCCCATTTTGCCTTTCTGCCCACACACATCATAAATTACCAGTTTGGAGGCGCGAAGGCAAAAGTATGGAATTAAGAGAGAAAGCCATGTGGCCTGCTTTGGTTTGAGGGTTTGGCTTACTTGGTATGTAAGGAGGCTTACTGCTTTCTGAACCATCTGACATTGCTGCAACATCCAATCCCCACGATTAGTGAACTTGTCTCATTGCGCAGAGCATAGAACAAAAATGTCAGTCCTCCACAGATTAAGGAAAAAAAGGACCTTCATCACACACAGTTTAGGAAGCCCTGATCTAGATAATTCTGATGCAGATAGATCACGAATCAAAATTTGAAAAAATATGCCATTAGGAAGTTCCATGAAAATCTTAATTCGGTCACATTTGAAATGTATTTTATGTGTATAGAAAAGAAATATTGTGTGTGTGTGTGTGTGTGTGTGTGTGTGTGTATTTATTTATATATCCAAGTGGTATCCAAATGGACTCATAACTTTCAAAAGGTAGGTAAAATTGAGATTCACAAACCTAGAGATTTTTGTTATATCTTTATACCTAGATGTGACCTATCTTAAGAAGTAGCAGCTCATTTTGTTTTCTTTTTTGTTGTTGAAACAGGTCATGAATGCCTGGGCATGTTATAAATATTTATGATATATGACTGAAAGTGTGCAAATGACAAAGTCCTTGCAAAATAAACACAACGATCATGATACACTAAAGTCTAAAGGTTTTGTCAATGAACACTTTAATTGGAAAAACTGCATTAGCAAATTTTTTGTGTCCTTTTCTTTTGAAGAGCAAAGGGTAAGGAAGACTGAGATATATCAAAATGACCTCAGAGAACTTAAACGATCACGATTTGTCTCTGCTTTTCGCAGGACTTAAATAAAATACCACCACAATGTCAGATTTGGTTGTTGTCGCTGGAGAGGAAAGACCAGGGAGAAAGGCGATGTGCCCTAGTCTCATATGGTAATCATGACACTGCCTACCTGTTTTTTTCTCTTTCTTAATCATTAAATCCTTTGAGTATCTCATTTATAAACATGAATAACTCAGCTACTCGCCTGCAGAATTGTTGAGATATTCGTTAAGCACAGAGATTCTTCGTGGTAGAAATCTGGCTCCTTTCCACAAACTCTTTTTCTACATCTCACTTGACTTCCCTCATTTCAATTTCTTTGCACTTTTCAGGTTTTTTCTTCAGCCACCAGTTGAATTGCTAAGTTTCATTTGACTAAGGAAGAGCACTGCCCTAGGCTTGCAAAGATATACAAGTCACCTCATAGACACTGTATGGATGAGACATGAAAATAAATAAATTACTCCCTATCCCATTTCAACATAAGTACACACGCGCACGCGTGCACACACACACACACACACACACTTTTCTTCTTCCATGTCATGAGAAAATTATCAGATACGTGTTATTTCCTTACTTTATCTTCCTTGAAACACTGCTTAGTCTCATATATTAATATTTCATTCCCAAATATAACATGTCGAAGTGGAGAGTTGTGTTGACCAGCAAGAAGTCAGAAGGTAAGAAATTGCCCTGCTACCAGAAAAACTATTGTTAGTACAGCAGACAATAAATAAAAAGGAAAGGCAGGAGGGAGCCTTTATGCTGAGAAAAATGCAGACGATGACAGAACTCATAAGGCTAAGAAAAAACAAATCATTTTTAGGAGAACTTTCACTCAAAATGGTTTTGCCTTTCAAAAGGAAAAATGCCCTGCTGAATCAGCAGCGTTTGGGGGGGAAAATCTTATGCATTTTTCTAAATACTAAACAACTCACTGGCAAAAAAGAAGGTTGTGTTTGTATGTAAAATGAGAATTAGTTTAAGCTTGGCAAATTCCAAGTTTCAGATGAGGACAATCAAGCAGAAGGGTTGGGGAGAAAAGAAACAAAGCACTTTTGGGCTGGTGGCATCCTGACATACAACAGAAAAATCCACATAGTTGGGAGTGGGCCCATTTCACCCTTGCGCTTTGTTTCATGGGTGTGCTACAAGATAAAAAAATGAATGAGTTCTAATTCTTGCTCAGTCATACAGCCTTTCAGTCAAGCAAGATAACAGATAATGGACCTCTACAATGTGGGCTTTCAAATTCTTCATTTTGTTTATGTTTCAGAAATGTATAGATGCGTAAGGATGTCTTACTAGGGTTTTTTTTTTTTTTTCCTTTTCAATATTTTATCACAGCAAAAAGGGATAATTTGACTATCACTGTGAAATGCAAATTTATTTTATCTTGAAATGTCAGATATACTACTGTCAGTCTACAACAAACATAAAAAGGAATAAGATTCTCTGAAGGACTGGATAACATAGTCAATAATATGCTTTTACTGTGGAAAATAAAAACCCCCCTCCTTCAGAAAAATATTGTCTGGATTTTTATGAACTTTAAAATTACAGGCCATAAGTTGTGATATGTATGTTGTATTAGCTAAGAAATATTTTCTATATCTAGTGAATTTATTATGTAATATGTACAAATCAAATATATAAAAATTTAATGAGTGTTTATAATCACTGCTGGTTGGTATTTACTCTAAATCCTTCTCTTTTTTGTCTAAAGAATTATGATAGCACATGAAAGAAAGTTTAGTTTTTGATATTTGCAACCTTTTAGCAAAATTTAAGGACATGTGAGACACCAGAAATATATTGTTCTTAAATAGTCAGGGTATTATCGTAGGCCAATGTGGCTTCATTCCAAACCTTGTACAGGAGTAGATAATTAAGAGCCATTGTTAAACTGATGAGAATGAGCAAATATCAGATACAAGAAAAGGTAATTTACAGAGATAATCCACGCAAAGGCTAAAGCTGCTGAAAGTTTGATTAAATCACGACAGCTGTTGTTCATTCACTCACTCATGAACTCATTCATTCAGTCACTCACTCATTAAGTCTCTTGTGAATACTTCATCACAACAACTATTTTGTTAATACAGCACAGGGACAGTAACTGCCATTTATAGAGTACTGGTTACGTGTCTGGAGAACAGGAAAAAGATCAAGTTAGACACAATGGCAGCGACTGAAGTCATTGGAATTGTTGAAATAACCCAATGAGAAAAGGTAGATGATACAGAAATCTTGAACTCTGTCATAGAAAAGGTAGACAAAGGATAAGGACCCTGAGAGGGAGCCTGAGAAGGAAAGAATGAGACGATGACCAGAAAATCTATGTCACAAAAAAAAAACAAGGAAAGAGATTAATTCGAGATGAGGATAGTGTCCAAGGGAGCTAAATGCTGCAAGAGAATGAAGACTGAAGCACATTCATTGCACTTGGGGAATAGAAGATTGCTCCCGAACTCTAATAGGATATTTTCATGAAGAGGTGGGATGGAAAACTGACTGCACTGAATTGCAGACAGAATGAGAGATGAAGGTGAAGAAAAAATTAATATAGGTTTTTCTTTCCTGAACTTCTAAACTGAATGGGAACTCCTGACCTGAAATTAGTAATTGAAGAGGACATTCCAGTGAGTCGTTGTCACCAACAATTAAAAAGCCTATGATGTAGCACAGGGAGATCAGCTCGGTGCTTTTTGCCCACCTAGAGGGGTGAGATAGGGAGGGTGGGAGGGAGACACAAGAGGGAGGAGATATGGAGATATATGTTTACTTATAGCTGGTTCACTTTGTTATACAGCAGAAACTAACACACCATTGTAAAGCAATTACACTCCAATAAAGATGTTAAAAAAGAAAAAGCCTATGATGAGAAAGATGCAGTAAGCGCTTTCTCCAACTTAAGCAACCAATAAATTCTTCCCAACTGGAAAAGAGATTATCATAGCTCCCTTTATGTTATGTTGATTTGCAACCTAAGTGACATCTTCAGAGATAATTAGCCCTTAATAATATGCTTTTATGAGCACCACTTCTGTGTGAAGGGTCTAGGTAAGGCATACATTTATAAAGAAGAATATCAATAAATGCTTAAAGGCAATTCGGTCAAAAGCCAACTTACATTTTTCCCAACAGTGGAAAAGTTTAACACATCTTTCTTAGTAATTTATACAATGGAGACACTTTCCAGGGAGCTCATGAGATTGAAAGTGTGTATGGAAAAGATGTAAATGTTAAGGGAAAACTAAACTATAGGCCCATTAATAAGATGTTTCTTAGGATGGTCCTCAATGTGAGCACCATGGATATATCTAGGAAAATGTTTTACACTTCAGATTTCACTGCAGATTAGCGAGCTCTCTCACTTTTTCTACTCTAGGAAGTGATCTCTAGGAAGGAAGGGGAAGGGAGAGGGAAGGCCCTTGAGGAGTGGCAACCAAGAACTAAGCCCTAACATTATTCCTGAAAAGAAGGCAAGGAATGGAAATTGTGCAAGATGGAAAAGTTTTCATTTTGTGGGTAGAACTTAGCATTTGAAAAATAATAATCTAACTCAAGAGATCAGTTTTCTCCTAGTAGCTCCTCAATGGCCTGTCTGCCTACTGACACAGGAACGGGGAGGACAGGCTATTGCTTGCGAAGCTGGAAGCTTTCCCATTCAGTCCACCACTAGGAGCGCCTTCTGCCTGTTTGCTCCACTCTCTGCCCTAAGTGGCCACTACGTCAATGTTTACTTGGTCTGCTGGGTGGCGCCAGATCACCACATAACTACAGAATCCCAGCAGCATCAAGCATTTCAAAAATTTCAAATGCATAAGTATAAATGTACAACTTTCACTATATTTTTAAAAATTTTCTAAAAAAATCCAAATAACGATACAAGAAAGAAAGAGTATGAAATCTCTCAAGTGTAATACATTAATTTAAAATAGTTTTTTTCTAAAGTTAATGCTAAAACATTTTTATATAGAAGGAATGCCCAAAGGAATGTCTGTATCTACATGAATTTTCCAATCAGAGAGGCAAATAGAGGTGCGATATGGTTTATGAAAACAATATCCGAGTGTTATAATTACTGATATGCTCTCAGGCGGTTCTGGGAAGATCTTGACCTGGTCTTACCACCAGCTCAGTGTAACATCTCCACTGTGCCCCAGTCCCTCATAGTGCCTCCACGTTTATCTTTGGCTACCATATTCTCCTCCAAGCTTATTTTAGGCAACTGTAAACTCATCTCCATACCCAACTCATAATCAGGCCCAAGTAGCCTACAGAGGGCTTATTCACTCTCTCCCCATTAAAAATATTCTTGTTGTATGTCCCATACTTTCAAGTTTTCACTAAAGCAATAGTTACTTTATTGAATTAATTATGCAGAAAATGTTCTGAATGATTCTATGGTAGATACTGCTACTGGTCTATCAAAATCCATACTCCTGTTTTTCCACAGTAATAGGGTTCAAACTGGATATGTGGCTATCTAGCTAGAGACTATGTTTTCCAGATTCCTTTGCAGCTGGGATGTGACTTAGTTATCATCAAAGGACTGTGCATGGAAGTGATAAGTGCAATTTCTACCTCACTGGTTTAAAAGAAAATTGCCTGTCTTAGACATCTGCCCTTTTCCCTTGCCTTCAGCCAGAACATGGACTTGTCGGCAATTCAGCTTTTATTGCAGAGATGAAGACATTTCCTAGGAAATGACAGATCTTTTAAAGTCATTGTATTTAGGACCTACATTTTTTAAATAGCAATTTAGCCGTTACTTAACTAATACAGATGTTAATAGAGCAGTTAGTTTCATCTCCCACGTTTGCATTTTTGACACAGGTGGCCCAGAGACCTATTTACTTAATGACAAATAGCACCTCTACTACAAGAATTCTCCACACCTAGCAAGTCAACCATGTCCGCTACTCTCCCAGCACTAATGATTCGAAGGAAAAAACTATGTCTTTCTAGCTTTAGCATTTAGCACAGGTTTTAGTACAATGGTAGGTATAGAATAGATGTTTGCATAGAATAGATGTTTTAAAATATTGGGAATAGGAAAGGTTTACAGCCTCTAAAATCCTGCCACATTAGCAGCCACTTAACCTACTTACACACAGGGTGAGCCCTGCAAAGGTTAGGCTTTATGAGAACTACTACTGCTACATTGATGGATATAATATCAAGCCAGAAAAAAGACCATATGGCTAATGCATCCACATTTTGACCTGCCAGAAAAT
The DNA here is from genome assembly GCF_005190385.1 of Monodon monoceros. Lineage (NCBI taxonomy): Eukaryota > Metazoa > Chordata > Mammalia > Artiodactyla > Monodontidae > Monodon > Monodon monoceros. The sequence goes on along the minus strand of NW_021703767.1, from coordinate 98,181,895 downwards.
GTGGCAGCTCATCAGAAGATCAGCAGCAACATTGACATTGCTAACTTTACTGACCTCTGAACTGTGCTTTAATATTAGGTGTCATCAAATTACAGGAATGGTGAGATACCTATAGGCTTAATTAAAAAAATACTGTGGAATTAATTTACCAGATGAAAGATAATAAGAAATTTGAATCTTTAGCATCCATGTCACTGTTTGGATGCTGTATTAAAGCAATCATGGCTCTCCCTGGTGCCTCATCAAAGGCTGTGTTTCGATAAGTTAGGGCACACCTGGGCAACACTGACCTCATTTAAGCATTATTCTCTAAAGGACACTGCTTAAGAGCATTTCTTAATCTGCTCTACACAATAATCTTAGCTTCAGTTGTATATTTGGTCTGCCAAGTCTGGGTATCCATCTATAACAACCCTGGAAAGTGATTTTTGTTCTGGACTTGATAATAACAGCAAAATAAGTCATGGAAGAATGTACTCAACCTACAGTTTTTTGACTTATCATATGCCCAAGAAATACAAATAATATCTTGATGGTAATTTTCAATGCCTCTTCACTAAAATCAGAGCCAAGTGTAGACAGAGAAAATGTCTCTCAGGGCCCAGGATAAGTCTAAGATACAGGATGGTCTTAGACTACTGTTCTCTGAGTCTTAGAGTGATCCCTTTCTCCTTCACTCTTCTTTGTCAGGCATTGTTTTAGATTCACCTTCCCTTGCTTTGGAAGATTGAATGCAAAAGGGATGATAGGTAGCTCTGGGCTTGGGAGAGATATAAACAAGCTGCTCTGCCTGATCTGATTCCAGTTGAAGCTGCCCTGTCATAAATCAGAGGATTTCATTTTTGTCTCTTTCTGTCCAGTTGAGCCTATGAAAAAAATACTTTAGAGTTAAGGCTAAAGGTCATTATTAATAAAGCATTTGCATTTTCCTGGTCTGGAAACTCCTAAGAATCTGGGCATGCTGACCACTAATATTTGCAAGTCCTTGGGAAGAGTCAAATGGAGGCCCACATACCATATGTCCAAGTATTTAAAAGTTATAAATCCAGCCAAAAATTTAAAGGAAATATGTCTATTCTCTTACTTTAATAAATAAAACTTCAAAATAACCTGGAAGGCCAGATTTGAATTTAGAATTCTTGAATTAATTGGGTTCCTTTAGCAAAATAGGGCAGCATAAAGACAGCCAGCCCCTCATCCCCAGAAGGAAGTAACCCACTCTTTTCGCTTTCAACCTGCCTCTGGCTCACTCTGGAAGGAGTGTGGTTGCATGCCCATCCCAACCTGTAAGTCCAAGCTCCATCTACCACCCTGCAAATACCAGTCCTTTGGCCCTTTCTTGGGTCTCAAGATGGTCCCTCTAGCTGTGCAACAATTCCTAGAGAGAACAGACTCTTGGGAGTGCCCTACACTAATGTTGAAAGAAGGCTTGGGACTGTTTGGGAAGTGAATTCTAGGATTTCAGGTATCCAAAGCATGATCTAAAAGATCTAAAAGAGAGAGTTCCAAGCTCTGGATGGACTAATTCCCTTGGTTTTGCAGATTTTTAGCTCCTTGGTCAAAGGAGGTTTATAACAGGGGACCCAAACTCTCTTGCCTGGGACTAATTGTGAATCTAGGACAGCAGTAAGCAGTCAGGAGAAGATTTGCAAGTTGGGTTCTGGTCCTGTTTCCTAATACAGCCACCTGATTTCAACATTTGGGGAAGGATCCTTTTTGAGTATATCAGTTGTGAGCTGTGTTATACAATGGCATGGGGATTGATCACATCAAATCAGGTTCCCAAGATTGGTGAAAGACTAGGAAGAAATAATTTGGGGCAGAGCTAGGATAAGCATTGGAAATGAGAATTTTAGAATTGTTTACAAAAAGAACTATTACTACAGCATATGTCATATTGCCCTAGTTACTAAATTAGTCTAATTAAGATCTAACTCTCTAGTCCCAAGTGTAGAGCTATAGAAATGATTTTTTCCCCTTTAATTAAGTGGGTACTTACACAGGGACATGTGTAAGACAGTACTGATAAGACACAGGCAAGCCTGAATACCACTTCCAATTTCTCCCTTTAAATACAGGAATCAAGGACAGTGCATGGCCAAGGAAGAGATTTGGGTGTTACATTTTTTCAGCATTCTCTAGGCAGGATTGAAGAGGAGTAGATCGCATTCGTAAACAGTGTTTTGGCTCTTCCAGGAGAAGCCCATGGTTGCATGTCAGACCAAATTGTTCGTGTCCTGCTGACTTAGGCTGTAAGGGTGGGATGGCGTTTAGGCCTTCCATTTTATGAGTGCAATTGGGTGTAATTCTAACATCACCAACAGTGATGAGGCACTCTGACAAACAGCGTTCTGGACAGAGCACTTTAAAAATGGATCCCAATGCTAAAAGTCAACCGCAGGCACCCATTTCAGACTTACAGATATCACCAGTTATTTTCTCAGGTTGCATCAGCCCCCATTTATATATAGGTTCTGATTAATTTAAGTGAGAGTCTGGTGCCCAAAGAGAGAAAGTTCGTTATAACATAGCAATTGCTTAGGGAGGCCCAAACTTCATAAAGAGAACTGTCCAGGGGACTTAACACCAAAACAGATACCTACAATGATATGTAAAGAATGCGGTTTATGCCAGTTACTAAAACTGCAGTGATTACGTGCTGATATCATGATTGACTGAGACTCTGGGTACGGTAACTAAGTTACTTAGATATAAGTAGAAATCTGTAGCATATAATTACATATCTCTTATTTCTAGTAAAAGGCAGTGTTTGTCCAGCTCTCAAGGCACTCCTCTGAGACCTAATTTATATTCCGTCATGAACATCAGCCCCTAAATACCTGTAAGCAATAACTATGTTAATCAGGGCTGAACATATAACCCAAATTGGGCTAATCAGATTATTGCCAGCTGGAATAATCTGGGATCGGAATTCAGTGATGCTAGCCAGCCTCTGCTGGTGGGTTGGCTTGTAAATGTGGAAACTTACGTGGGAACTTACTTCATACTTAACCATATGCATAAAGCAGCAAAAAAGCTGATCTACAGAGACAAATGAATTTATCAGGATCCCAATGAGAAGCAAAGATGAGAAACCATAGTGTTCCAAAAAAAAGAGGATAATGCTTTAATAACCTCCTGAACACTTGATGTTGGTTACTTCCAGTTTCTTGTCCTTCCTGAAACTTGGTTGCAGTTTCTCCCTTGGTAATCAAAATATCCCTATATCCTCAAATAAAACCTCTTTCCTGTTTCAGCATGGTAGGTTTCTGTAGCCAGAGAGCCTTGACTAAACATTACTTGAATTTCTAATTTACCCTGTAAAGAACTCTGCAAACACTGGGTAGATAAAGATGAGACTTGCTCTTCTTTTAATGCATGTTCTCTACAAAACAATTTCGATGATGTTTTATTTCCTCAGAGGAAAAAATACAAACACACACACACACACACACACACACACACACACGTAGTTTTTTTAATTGCATTAACGTCTGTTGCCCTTCCTATGCCTATATTCTGCTCTGTAGTCATGCTCTGCAGTCCATCTGTCCTGCAGTCATGTAAAGGATTTTATAGCTATTCTGTTTCTTTTTCTGGTATGAGAAAAAATTGGGGGGCTGGGGCACAGTAGTACTTGAAATAGTTACCCACATTATGTAGATATCTCTATGATGTGCCTATCTCACATTACCATACACTCCTGGTTCCCAGACTTATGCTGCTACTTCTTCCACCCATCAGTCATCTCATTTTTTTGTTTTTGTTTTTGTAATCTTTAACCATCTCATATCAATGTGGCCTATGTAAATATATACTAGGGGTTTACAAGAATTTTGGTCTCAGGGTATCTTTCCACTCTTAAAAATCACTGAGCACACCAGAGAGGTAAATATTTTCCATACTAAAGAATAAAACTGAGCAATTTTTTAAAATATTTATATTAGTTCATTTTAATATAGCAATAATAAACCTATGACATGTTAACATAAATTATGTATCTTTATTTTTTAAAACTACATTTTCTAAATTTTAAAACAATCACAGGGAAGAGTAGCAGGTGTTTATATTTTTCATATCTCCTTTTTATATCTCGGTTAATAGAAGACAGCTATAGTTTCGTATCTATCTGCATTCAATTTGTTGCAATATCATATATTTTGCATGTAGCCTATTGAAACTCCAGTCCACGCTCATGAGAGACTGAGAGTGAAATGGGCAAATACCTTCATAATATTATTATGAAAATAGTTCAGACTCATAGAGTCTCAGATACTTTCAAGAGTTCCTAGACCATACTTCAAAAAGTACTGCCATATACTATAAAACCACAATATTAATCTAACAATCAAAAAATAAAGTATTAAATATTTTACAAAAAATAAATCTTTCTGTTTTGGCTTTTAACTAAACTAAAAAAATTCACATATTTGTGGCACCTTATACCACTAATTTCTGAAGGGAAAATTACTTTCCTGTTATAAATTTGCTAATGCATAAAATACTTTCGTGAAATTTAAATTGAATCTGGAAAAGCTTATATAATCTATCCATATAGTGGACTAGTTTGTTAACTTTTCATTGTCCGATAGATAGAATGAATAAATTAGTAACTTACTTTATTAAGTGTCTTAGAAGTCTAACATTACCTTTTTCCTTTGAATGCCCACATACAGAATTGGACTATTCTAGCATTTTTCAATTTGATATATTTTTTATCCTAACCTACTGGTACAATAAGTATATAAATAAATATACTAGTCAAAATCGAATTGCAGAATTCTATAAATCTCTAAAAGGAAAATGTATGCTGTGATTTGGTACATCTGAGAAAGCTCAAACACCCCAACTCCCAAATTATCTTTCTTCAATAATCGCTAGATAATTTGATCCAACACAATTTCCTCTCTTAACAGTCTTTTGAAAATGCACCAGAGTAGAACTCCCTTAAATATATTCTATCTGTTCTTAGATGATTCGTTCCATGTCAAATTCAATATTTATAAAGATATAGAAAGTTACCTCCTATTCTTTTCTCCACTCTGGGCAGGTACAACACTTCAAGGTGATGTTAAGGGCTGGGAAATCAATTTAAGAAGTAGCTTACCTGGATTGCAGTGAAACATTGCACAAGACATGGAGGAAAATATGTATCTACTTTTTCCCTGTTGAATTCTAGATTTTTTTTTCCAAGGTGGAGACAAGATGAGAAAATATGGATACTAAACTAAATAAGTAACTATTTATGTTGACTTTAACAATCAGCAGGGAAAGCAATGTCAGCAGCTTCCAGTTCTTTTAAGACTTAACCCTTTTACATGCAAATCATATTCTTCCCTTTCATTTTCTGTATATAGCTGAATTTTCTGTCTTTGGCCTTGAAAACTTCAAACTGATCTGCAAGTCATTTATGGCTGCTAAAATAAAACTCAACTCTCTTTAAAGTCAGGCAACAAAATCCAGATCACAGCAACATAATAAAAACGTTAACGATGACGAGCACCTAATCAGAATCACTACATACGCAAAGAAGCAGAAATGTGATCCATCAATAAAAGGAGAATCAACCAAAATAACAGTGATAATGGATTTAGCTGACAAGGGCTTAAAATAGCTATTATAAATATATTTAAGGATCTAAAGGAAAACTTTTTAAAAATTGGAGAAAATTGGAAGGTTTTTTTAAAAATAAAACTTCTAGAGCTAAAAATATAATATAATAAAAATTTTACTAGGTAGAATTCAGTGAAGATTAGACCCTACAGAAGAAAAGACTAATGAACTTTAAATATATTAAAATGGAATCTATGCAAACCAACTTATAAATAAAAACATAAACAAAGCTACAGTGTCCTGTGGAGTGATGCAATGCAGTTACCATACATGCAATTGAAGTCCAGAAGAGGTGGGGGGAGGAAAAACTGTTTGGAAAAATAATGGCCCAAAATTTCCAAAACTGATTTTAACTATTAATCCATGAATCCAATAAGGACAACAACCCCAAGTAGAATAAACACAATGAAGATAACATCACAGCACATTGTTATCAAATTGCTGAAAAGCAGTTAGAGAACAGGGCCACATTACCTAAAGCAAACACTTTAATTGTGCATTTCTCAGCCTCAAGAACTGTGAGAATTAAATGTCTGTGTTAAGCGCACCCAGTCTATGGCATTTTGTTGTAGCAGCCTGAGCTGACTAAGATATAACACCATAGGGATGGAATTACGGAGGGAGATTGAGTCTCTGATAGTCGTGGGACCTCTATTCCAGCCATGGACTGACAGCCCCCAGTCAGTGAACTTTTGTTATTTTAAGTCATTATTTTTTGAGTCACTGTCATTCATGGTTGAAACAAATTCTACCTTACACAATTATCTACAATTTAGGGGTCCTCATACTGTCTGATAAGGCAAACATATACCTGAATTGGTGACTCTAACAAAGTTCTTTAATAACTTCGATTTGATGACGCCCTCACTAAGCAACTGCCAGGATGCAGCAGAGCCCTAGGTCCTATGAGAAACAAATGTGAATAAGGCTTTATTATGATGCAGTTAAAAAACACACAATTCTTCCTGGGCCCATCGTTATATGAGCAACTCAAATAACTCTTATGATACAGGGGAGAATGTTGGAGGGAAGAAGTAGAAATCAAGAAAGACTTGGATGGCATTTTTAGGAAAGGAAATATTTGGACTAAGTCCCGACGCTCAATTAGAGCTTTGACAGACAGAAGAGTAAAGCATTTCCAGTCAAAGGAAGCAGCTTTAGTAGACAAGGTGAGAGATCAGAGAGGTGCTGGATGACCAAGCACAGATGAGTGAAGCTTAGTCTAGAAGCTAGACTAGTCTAGAAGCTAGACTAGTCTAGAAGTCTTAGTCTAGAAGTTTGGGATTGTATTATGAAAGACTTTGAATATTGGCTGCAGAGTCTTGGTTTTGTTCTTCATGCAATGAAGAGTCATCACCTTTGTAATTTATTTACCTCCTTTCATTTGGATTCTTTTTTTTTTTTTTTTTTTCCGTGTCGGGTCTTCATTACTGTGCGCAGGCTTTCACTAGTTGCCACAAGCGGGGGCTTCTCTTTGTTGCGGTGCCCAGGCTTCTCATCGTGGTGGCTTCTCTTGTTGCAGAGCATGGGCTCTAGGCACGCGGCCTTCAGTAGTTGTGGCATGTGGGCTCTAGAGCACAGGCTCAGTAGCTGTGGCGCACAGGCTTAGTTGCTCCGCGGCATGTGGGATCTTCCTGGATCAGGGCTCAAACCCGTGTCCCCTGCAGTGGCAGGCGGATTCTTAACAACTGCATCACCAAGGAAGCCCCCCTTTCATTTGGATTTTAATGTAATCTTTTCTTATTGGCTTTTTTCTTCACTGAATCTTGTGTTCTGGTGGCTTCTTTCAAACCGTACTGATTATTGGATCATTCTAATCATAGCAAAAAAAAAAAAAAAAATCATAGAAGAGAAGCAGTTTATCTTATTTCAGTGGTTCTTAAAGTATGGTTCCCAGACCAGTAGCATCAGCACCATCTGGAAACTTGTTAGAAATGTAAATACTTAGGACCCAATCCAGACCTCCCAGGGTGGTCCTCACCTACCCTGAGGTAGGGACCAGCAATCTGTGATTTGACAAGCCCTCTAGGTGATTCTGATACACAATGAAGTGTGAGAACTACTGGCTTAGTGATTAAGATGTGAGGTCTGGAGTCAGAGAACCAGAGTTCAAATACCAAATTTATACTCCATGCATGCCCTTGAGCAAAGTATCTTAATATTTGTTTCAATTTTCTCATTTTGCAAAGGGTGGGGCAGAAATGTGAGGATTATGTAAGATGCTGTATATACTTTATTCAGTGATAGTAGGACCTCTGTAAATATAAGCTATCATTAATTACAAAATTGAAATTTAATTGCCAGAAATTTTTCTCTGTATACTTTCATGGATACAAAGCATATGAATAATGTGATACAGGCCATGACAAGCCAAAGAATTCAAATCTAATATGTATAGAGAATCCAAAAGAAAATCTGTTTTGATCTCCACAAATGCTTGTTGAGATCTTCTAAGACCAGCTTTTTTTCTATCATTTTCTGTGAATCATTGAGCGCATGCTTTTAAGAATCATTAGCGAGGCTACATCTGCATCCCTTGCATGTAGGCATAATTTTTTATATAAGTCAAAAATCTTTTCATGACAAATCTTTAAAGATACCCTCAACCACCACCTCCCACTTCCACACACACACGCACACTACACACACACACCACACACAACACACACACACAACACACACACACATACCCCACACACGCACCACATACACACACCACACACACCACACACACACCACACATGCCGCACACACACCACACACACCACATGCACAAACACACCACAA